>NC_133785.1:12906860-12998875 GCF_003597395.2 Chelonoidis abingdonii
TCCAATATGATGCAGAGAAGAGAGAAACCTGGTCTGAAATTAGTACTCATTGAACTGGATACGGATGCCAAGGCAGTGCTGGCTTTTAGAAAAGACAAGGAAGAAAGCAAACGGTCGCGGGGCTAGCCTTGTACCATCAATGATGGGCTGAACTGTAATGCAAATAAGAAGTTGATGAATAGATAACGGAGTCTGTCTGCCGCGTTTAAAACACGCTGTGGTAAAAAAGCTACTTGAACAGCTTAATGCGGACAAAATCGGAGGACCGCCGACAATCTCCACCCGAGGATATTAAAGCGCAACTGCGCACGTGAAATTGTTTTACGCATGCCCGCGTAGCGGAGAATTTAGCTATCTGGTAAACTTCGGGGTTGTGCCGTACGATGCGAGAATTGACCACTAATTGTCAGCTTCCTATTCTTAAGAAAGCGGAAATAGAAGTGATCCGGGTAATTATATCCTGGAGCTGACGTCTGTCGTTGTGTAAGCTCTTGGAAAAAAATTTTTAAGTGGCGCCGAACAGCTAGTAAAGGACATTGCAGCGTCAATTGTGATTAATTTGGGACGAGTTGCCAACATGGATTACAAAGTAGATCCTGCCAATACCAAACCTGATCGTCCTTCTTTATAAAGAAGGTGTTAGACAAAGGAAAATCTCGGGGTAGATCTAATTCCTTACTCGAATTCAGTCAAGGCGTTCTGACACGGCTTCCGGCATGGAACTGTTAGTAAATTGGAAAAGATTGCGGGATCATGAATGTGAAAGTTGTAAGAGGGATAAAGGAACTGTTAAAGGGGAACTCCCAGCGGGGTCGCTACTCAAGGGTTGAAACTCTTCAGGCTGGAAGGAGGTGACTAGCGAAGTCCCTCAAGGCATCGCGTTTTGGGACCATTCTTATTAACCATTATCTACTGACCTTTGTTTTGAGCCAAAAGAGCGGGAAGTTTGTTATAAAGTTTGCGCCGGAGTGGACACGAAGCTGCGGGTATTTGCTTTAACACGGAAAGAAGGACGGGCATTTACTATTTCAGGAAGATCTGGACCACCTGCTACACGGTATTAAATAATAGGGATGAAAATATTAATAGGCGAAAAGTGCGTCCCTCTCAAGGGTCATATCGTCGCTGTAGGTAGCGTAGTATGAATAAGAGAGTTCTTGAGATGGTAGAGATCGGTGGGGGGAGTGGCTAGCTCAGTTGAAGTTTGAAGAGCGGGGAGGGCGGTGGAGCGAGGTGAAGTGATCTATTGGTTTTGTTCTCTCTTTTTGTTGGGGTGTGAGTGTTGTTTGATAGTCGGGGGATTATGATGTATGTAGGTCGCCAATTTTGACAGTACTCGGCGGCTAAAAAAAGCTGAAGTGGCGTCCTAGTAGGCGCTGCTAGGTTGGGTTTACTGGCGAGGGGTGTTATCCCGAGCAATGGACGATAGGATTCTTTGGTGTTAGTGGCCGGTGGTTTTGACTATGCGGCGCTCTGGTGTTGAGGATCCCGAGCCTGGGAATATGTTTTGTATTTGGTGACAGTTATCTGGGTGGGTGTTGTGCCCAATGTATTAAGAAGGACTGGAAGTTTCCACTACGTTAGCGAACGAGTGTGCGATGTTACTTGTAGTATGGAGCGCGTTTGTTCGCTAGCTAGTGATAGATCACGGAGGCTATGGAATAAAATCTGCCTTGATGTGAAAGGATGACTCACACTAGCGTGCTGGCTGTTATAGCCTGGCCAATAAGAGAGTGCCCGGTGATTTGCTGTGGGATACCTGCATGTGCCTTATAAATATATATCGTGGGGTAGTAAGCGTTGAGTGACGATGAGAGCTCAGGAACTGATTAAAATTTAAGTCTGCTTTTTTTCCATACTAATGTAGGCACGAGACGAATGCGGCTACAAACTGGATATAGGAAGTTTAGACCTTGAAATTTAGACGAAGCGTTTCTAACCATGTAGGGGAGTGAAGTTCTGACAGCCCTTCGACGGGAAGTAGTGCGGGGGCAAAGAGCTTATCGGGCCTTTAAGACTAAGCCCTTGATAAGTATATGGAAGGGATGTTATGAGGGAGTAGCTTTAATTTGCAACTTGATTTTGGATATTATCGCCAGAATGAAGTCTGCTCAATGGTCTGTTGAGGGATGTGGATGGATGCGAACTTGAGTTACTGCAGAGAATCTTTCTTGCGGTGCTGCGGGTGAGTCTTGCCCACCGATGCTCAGGGATTTAGCTGATCGACCATATTTGGGGTCGGGAAGAATTTCCTCCAGGGGCCGGCATGGCCAGAGGCCCAGCGAGGTGTTTCGGCCTTCCTCTGCAGCGTGAGCGCAGGGTCGCTGCTGGTGGATTCCCTTGCCAGCTTGACCGTCTTCAAATCTCAATTTTGACGATTTCAATAACTCAGTCATGGTTCGCGGTTGTTATAAATTGTATGGGTTTAGGCGTTTTGTGGGCCTGCCTTGTGCAGACGAGGTCAGCACTAAGATGATCATATTGGTCGCGCTTCGTGACCTATTGCAGTCTATGCAGTCTATAAGCTCGGATTAGAGTCAACAGTGTGCCCTTGCTTGCCAAGAAGGCTAATGGCAGTTTGAGCTCTGCACTAAGTAGGAGAATCCAGCAGACTGAGGGACATTATCTTTCCTCTCTATTCAACCATTGATGCAGGCCTCATCTGGGAGCTACTGTGTCCAGTTTTGGCGTCCCACACGACAAGAAGCGATGTGGAAAAATTGGAAGAGGTCCAGCAGAGGACAACAACAATTAGAGGCGCGAGCACTGATACTTTATGAAAGAGAGCGCTGAGGGAACTGGGATTGTGTTAGTCTGCCCAGAAGCAGAAGAATGACGGGGGATTGATAGCGCTTTCAGACTACCTGAAAGGCGGGGTTCAAAGAGGATGACATCTAGACGCCGTTTTCAGTGGGGGACAGCCAGATTACAGAACAAGGCCAGTCAAATGGTCTCAGATTGCATGGGGGAGTTTAGGTTGGATCATTAGGAAAAGCCTTTTCACTCTAGGAGGCGTGGTAAGCACTGGAATGGGTTACCTAAGGAGGTGTGGAAGCTCTTTCCTTAGAGGTTTTTAAGGTCAGGCTTGACAAAGCCCTGGCTGGGATGATTTAGTTGGGGATTGGTCCTGCTTTGAGCAGGGGGTTGGACTAGATGACCTCCTGAGGTCCCTTCCAACCCTGATATTCTATGATTCTAATAACGTTCAAGTTATTTTCTTACATGATATTTAACTGGAGAGAGTCATCTGGAAACATAGTAATGCTATGCATTTTAGTAGCGTGTTTTACCTTTAGAAACATGAAGTTCAAATTCAGAAGTGACCTTAAGTAATTATAAGGGTAAGGCCTAGTCTACACTACGGGGTTAAATCGAATTTAGCAGCATTAGGTCAATTTAAAAATGAATGCATTTCATCAACCTAAAGGGCTCTTAAAATTGACTTCTGTACTGCTCCCCGGCGAGAGAAGTAGTGCTAAAATCGACTTTGCTGGGTCAAATTTGGGGTATTGAGGATGCAAATCGACAGTATTGGCCTCCAGGAGCTACACCAGAGTGCTCCATTGTGACCACTCTGGACGTAACTTTGAATTCCGATGCACTAGCCAGGTACACAGGAAAAGCTCCGTGAACTTTTGAATTTCATTTCCTGTTTGGTCAGCATGGCAAACTCAGCAGCACAGGTGACCATGCAATCCCCCCAGAATCGTAGAGCGTAGAATGTATCTACACTCCCCCATCATCTCTGTCCCTGAGGTTATTACAGATTAGAAGGTGAAAAAAACGCATTTGCGATGACATGTTTTCTGAGTTCATGCAGTTCTCCCGCATTGACAGGGCACAGCTTAATGCATGGAGGAATTCAGTGGCAGAGGCGAGGAAAGGACATGATGAAGCATCTATTGGAGCTGCAGGAAAACCAACAAGAGCACAGACCTCCGCTGCATCCACTGTATAACCGCCTACCCTCTTCCCCATGTTCCATAGCCTCCTCACTCAGACGCCCAAGAACGCAAGGGGGGCGGGTGGGGGGAGGCTCCAGGCACCTAGCCACTCCACTGCAGAGGATGGCCAAAGCAACAGAAGGCTGTCATTCAAACAATTTGATTTTTAGTGTGGCTACAATAAGCAATGTGCTCTTCTAATCGCCCTGGTGTCTGGCACAAAACGATTGTCTGCTGTTGCTTTCACAGAGGGAGAGGCAACTGATGAAATGTACCCCAAACCACCCACAACAATGTTTTTTGTCCTATCGGGCATTGGGAGCTTAACCCAAAATTCCAATGGGCAGCAGAGACTGCGGGAACTGTGGGACAGCTACCCACAATTCACTGCTCCATAAGTCGATGCTAGGAATGGTACTGAGGACACACTCTGCCAACTTAATGCGCTTAGTGTGGATATACGCAATCGACTGTATTAAAGTGATTTCTAAAAATCGACTTCTATAAAATCAACCTAATTTTGTAATGTAGACATACCCTAAATCTCATTGAAAGTCAGTAGGACCTACGGTCCTTATTGCTAAATCTGTGTTTGTTAATAGCACTAAAACTCTTAAGTCACTTAGGCACTTTTGAAAATTATACTCATACTTTCCCCCTGCTTGCACCTTGGCCTGCAGGGATGCCACCTGCTGTGATCTAAAGCAGATAAAATCGATTTCTAAAAATCGACTTCTATAAAATTGACTTAATTTTGTAGTGTGGCCATACTCTAAGATAATGTAACCTTTCTCTTCAGTAAGCCTTGCTTAGTCTCTCAGCTTTTGGCAGACTCTCTTAGACTCATTTAGACTCTTTTAGCCAGAACCCTTACCAGCATGTCAGTTACAAACCTGGTTTACCAAATGGCTTTGAAGTGAAATTCACAACAAAGTAACGGCCTCAGAATTCACAACCCACAGGTATACCTGTCAGTGGGCTGCAGGATCCCCAGGTCTGCAGTACAGCGAAGATGAATCCAGCCTGCCCAGGAAAGAGTCAGAGAAATCTGTGCTTTTGTTGTAGAGCCCAGAGTATAGCATAGTTAAAGCTAGGTCCTTTTACAGATGGCCAGCTTTAGAGGAGCTGCTATACTTGAAGCCCAGCCCCTTTAACCAGATTTATGTTAACTCCATTGCAGCTTGGGGACCCCAGAACACAAACTTTGAAACCACTGGCTGAAATGCTGTTTGGAATCCTCTAAAATGAATGTAGCTTCCCAGCAGGCTTCGAAGTCTGTGCTCTCAGGTTTGTGAACCTACAGTGCAGACTTAAAAGCCTGCTGGATCAATTCCCCCTGTTCATAAAACCCTGATTTCTGAGGGCTTTGTAAACCCATCAAGAAATTGGGTTTGTAGTTCATTATCATTTCTAGGGTGCTACCAAGGATGCTGTAGCGACCGATTAATAAATTCACCAACTTAAATGTCAGTGAAGATGTTATAAATTTTAAACCAGCAAACTACCACACCAAAACCCTTTTCAAGTGAAAAGAGTTTGAAACATGTGATGATACTGCTCTATTAAAATCCCATAATTCAGGTCCAGATTCATCTTAGGTTCAAAGAAGCTTGCAACTTTTTAGCAAGCCAGTGCCACATTTTAAGAGAACTTAGGCCTGGATTTGCATGCAACTTTACCCAGGTTTGGGATACTTCACCAGCAGTACCACACACTGGTATCTGAGAGACAGTAGTTATTTTTTAGTTTGTGTTGGGTTAAACTGGAGTATTGCAAATACCCCTGTATAACAACTCAGTAAATGTTGATTTGTTAATCAATTTGATTCCTCTGGGACTTACTGTAAAGTGTTACCATTTTGTTTTTAAATGATGCTACACTCTCACTGTTACACTTGAGAGAGTTGTATATTTGGACCAATTAGTCCAATATACAAACTGTACAGCGGGAGCCAAGGTGTTGAGCAACAGCAATTCCCATTGACTTCAGTGGGAGCTGTTGATACCCAGCACTCCTGAAATCAGGTCCTAAATAGAAAAAGATTGTGGCTGGTACACAAGCTGGTGGTGGGGAGAGTGGAGAAAGATGCCTGCACCACCTCTTGTGGCATTATAAAGGACTTGTTCACAGTCTGATCCTTGCACTTTGTTCAGTGCAAGTGTAAGGTGATGAGTCACTGCTGTGATGGACTCCTGTCAATCCGGAAGGCAGGAACTGGTCTGGTGACTCCCAGAGCAGGTATGTAAGCCCCACAGGAGGAATAGCAGCTCAGTCTGCTCTGCTCAATGTCACTCCAGGGCTTGGAACACTCTCCTGCCTGTCTGTTGTAACAGACTTCCCAAGCCTTAGCCTGCTTCAGCCTTGCTCTTGCTCCAGCCCTGTTCCTAGTCTTGCTCTCACTCTAGCCCTATCCGTAATCCGCTCCAGCCTTGCTTCAACCCCACTCCGGACTCCTGATTCTGGCTCCAACCACTAAGCCAGACTGCCATGGCTCCAACTGCTAGGCCTGGCCATCCCCATCATGGTTTCTGACAGCAAGACTGTAGTGGTGGGGCTATAGCATAGAGGGGAGCACATTCTGCTCTCTGGGAAAGGGTATATTAATGGCTCTTCTTTGAGACTCCTGGGTCCTGTATGAAGCATTATGCTCCCTAGAACTCCTACTAGGAGGTATGCCTCATTGGCTGACAGAGCAGTGCCTTATGGAAGTATAGTGCTCTTAGGTTTTAACCCATCTTTTTCCTGCCACGGTAGGCTATAGCATTTCAACAGAGTTGAGACAATGAGACATTCTTCTTGTACCCACCCCTGTATTACCTATATTGTTAAGGGTATGTATGAACAGATAAACTTCCTCTGTCTTCAGTGGGCAGATGTACTTTTGGGCTCTGATGGTATATTCAGATTGATAAGCAAAGGAAATTGTTTCTTATCTGCCAATTTTATTTCTCCAAAATAGCAAGTTCCTTGATCCTGGACTGTAAGTTGTGACTCTTCTCTAGGCGCTCACAGGCAGCCAGATCTGTCAGTCACTGTGTCCCTCATGGAAGGGAGGGTGATCATTCTGCACAAGAATGAGTGTTTCAAGGCTGTTAAAATGTACTATGTAAACTGATTTAATGCCAGTGCAAATGGCATAAAAATGACACAGCATAGTCAAGAAATGGCAACAATGTAAGAATAAATGCTGACAAATACTGATGTAAATGAAGATTACATGCCTCTGTACTGGAGGACCTGCTATTATAGAGAGATCAAATTGACTGATATGAAAAGTATTCCTTTTGTCCTTCATCTTTCCTGAGCCAGTACTGTCAGAATATGAATCACAGTGAGAGCTCTCTAAGGTTAGGGTGAGAGAAAAAGAAAGAAGGTGGGGTGACTGGCACAGATAATAAGTGGTCCACGTGGCAGCTTTACAAACCTATTTTAGCAATGTACAGCACTTTTTGGTCCCGAAAAAGGACACAGCATGGATTTGACATGCAGTGGCATTCATGGGGAGGATTTAGGCCTTTTGGTCTTTTATGCTTCTTAGCTACAACTCCTGATCCATCTCACAGTTGAATCCTTGGCTAGAGCCAGGATTTGCTCTGCACTTTGAGTGAGAGACCACAAAGAATGCTTTGGGCTTACAAATATACTTGTTTCTGGAGAGGTAGATTTTCTCAGCCGAGCTGATGGCTAAGCCATGCCTCCATTTTTGTGTTGGATTATGGACAAAATGACATTTGGGTTGCCTCTTTTGACCTGTGGAAATCTGTCTTGAATTTTGGAATAAAGTTTTGAGATAGGCAGAGTGCCATTTGGCTTTCATTAAATGAGTTGTCTCTGAATGGAAAGGGCTTCTGATATTCACCTTGCCAATGATATTGCAATTAAAAATTTAGCTTAATGTACAGGAAGTATAAAAATAGTTTGAAAGGAGGTTGAATAAGTGCCTGAAGAAATAAGTTGTAAAAAATCACGAGAGGAGGTAGGTTCAGACCTATGTTTTTAGAAATCTGTGAGTGAGAGAATGAGACAGGAGAGCAAGCCTGAGCTCCTTAAGACTGTTTTAAGACTGAAATTGGACATTTGGTCCTCCAGTATGTTCTCTCTGAATCCAAGGGTGATACCAGTTTGTAGAAAATACAGGATATTTCAAATGGAAAGGCCATAAGCACATTAAAGTCCTGATCTGCACACCAATTCTGGAATCTGTTCCAGTTGTTGAAATGTAGACTAAAGGGAGATAATTTTTCAGCAGATAGTAAGGTATGGATGGTACCTGAATATCCTTAATTATGTCATCTTGTATTTCACAGCATGTTCTTTGGGATGATCTGATTTTACTTGCTTATTTTGAAAGACACAAAGTGGATTGAAGAAGAGGCTTAAAGTAGGGATTTGGGACAAAACTGGGATAGGGCATTTGTGGCCTCCTCTATGTAATCTCTCCCCCTGGAATAGTGCAGTAATAGATTCCAATTTCTTGACCTTGTGAAATGGTAGAGCGGGTCTAACATTCCAGACCTCTGTCTGATAGAGTTGGGCAAGAATCCAGTCCTTGTCATCTGTATCATCCTGAATGGCATCTTGGCTTGCTTCTGAAAATACAGGGAATGGGACCCAGCTAACATTACTGGATCAGGAGACATATCTCTGAAGGAGACTGTAAATTTGCATGGTTTTTTATGCTGGTGGGAGGTCCAGGGTATGCTGAATTCAATCTTAGATCAGCACCAAAAGTGTACTAGTCCATCAAAGTACTAAGAATAGCTTTGATTTGGATAACTAACATCCACCAACCCTAGCAAATTATTTATACCATTGAATAGCTGTGATTCCCAACTTTCTCATGGCAATGGTGTTAGCCCTGGATGGTAACTTAATGTTGGTCTTAAAATTGCATCACTGTAATGTAAAGTGTTTTTTTCTTACATGAGTTTTACGCTAGAAAGTAGTGCTTGTGGTAAAAAAATGGTAGGGCAAGATTCAGGGAAGCAACCATAAGGATGTGCAAATCACAAGTGCTAATGTGGCCATTGTGACACAGAGAGGATGTTTCAAACTTAGCCCCCCCCCCACTTGGTATCTGCAAGGAAGTAGGGAAAGCAGCTTTCGTTTCATTCTGGGGGTACATGGTGCTAAACTAGCACAAACTCTGGCTGCTCTGGGCATGCTCTCTGGCTAAGCAAATGAGCATCTTGTTGGCTTGCAGTGATCATGTTGAGCTCCCCAGACTTGAACCTCACACAAGGGAGGCTGTACATATCATTTGGGGTCTTCTCAGATGGTTTACATTAGCAAAAAGCTGTCATCAACACTGGGTGAGATTGACCTTTTCCTTCTGGTATCATGGGTCTTTCGACAAAGCAAATGAAAGATATGATAGATAGGGTGGGGACTGATTGTGAAGGGCCTTGAAAGTAAATATGAGCAGATTATGTTCGATGTGACAGAGGAGAGGGAGCCAGTGGAGAGACTCAGAGAGATAACATGGTGCAAGTGATGGGCTGGGAGAATGAATTTTGCCCCAGCATTGTGAATGGATGTGAGTGGGACAAATTTGCATTTGTCAAGGCCTGAGAGAAGGATGTTGTTGTAATTGAGATGCAAGATGATGACTGCCTGGGCAGGAGTTTTAGTTGTGTGGATGGGTAGGAAAGACTGTATCTTAGAGATGTTATGCAGAACGAATCAGCAAGATTTAGATATGGCTTGGATATGAGGACCTAGAGAGAGGTCTGAGTTGAAGAAGACACGCCAGTTATGGGCCTGAATGACAGGAAGGATGGTGATGTTGTCTACAGTAATTGAGAAAGGAGGTAGTGGCGAAGACTTAGAGAGAGATTAGGAGCTCTGTGTTAGCTATGTTTGCTTAAGTTGATGGCTAGACATCTACAAGTAAATGTCGGAGACCCACAGGCTGAGATTTTAATTTGGACAGAAGGAGACAGTCCGAAACAGAGAGGTATATCTGTGAGTCATCAGTATAGAGACTGTACTGTCGCTGAATTTGTGTTTATGGATGAGATAAACTAGGATGAGGTATAGCGGGGAAAGAGAAGGGGACCAAGCCCTGTGGGACCCCCACAGAAAGTTTGAGGGTGGATGAGTGTAATTTTTTCCTTCCTGTGAATTATCAGAAGCAGGGAATGACTTAGTCCTTGCTCTTTAGTTAGGGTTTTTATTGATAATATTGCTGTGTTGCGATACAATAACAAAAACAACAAGGAGTCCTTGTGGCACTTTAGAGACTAACAAATATATTTGGGCATAAGCTTTCGTGGGCTAAAACCGACTTCATCAGATGCATGGAGTGAAACATACACTAGGGAGTATAAATACACAGATGTCAATCTGTTTCTTCACTTCACCAGGTGGGTATTGCTCCAATCCCTCAGACAGAGACAAACACCTACAGAATCTCTATCAAGTGTTCTTAAAACTATAGTACCCACCCGGTGAAGTGAAGAAACAGATTGACAGAGCCAGAAGGGTACCCAGAAGTCACGTACTACAAGACAGACCCAACAAAGAAAATAACAGAACGCCACTAGCCATCACCTACAGCCCTCAACTAAAACCTCTCCAGCACATCATCAAGGATCTACAAACTATCCTGAAGGATGATCCCTCACTCTCACAGACCTTGGGAGACAGACCAGTCCTCGGTAACAGACAGCCCCCCAACCTGAAGCAAATTCTCGCCAGCAACTACGTAGCACACAACAAAAACACTAACCCAGGAACCAAACCCTGCAACAAACCCCAGTGCCAACTATGTCCACATATCTATTCAAGGGACACGATCATAGGACCTATCCACAACAGCCACACCATCAGGGGCTTGTTCACCAGCACATCTACCAATGTGATATATGCCATCATGTGCCAGCAATGCCCCTCTGCCATGTACATTGGCCAAACTGGACAGTCTCTATGCAAAAGAATAAATGGACGCAAACCTGACATCAGGAATTATAACATTCAAAAACCAGAAGGAGAACACTTCAATCTCCCTGGTCACTCAATAACAGACTTAAAAGTGGCAGTTCTTCAACAAAAAAAGATTTATGTATTTGTTAAACTGTGACAAGTGTAGGGCATACTTTTACCTTGTGGAAATGGAGGCTTTGTAATAAGATTTTAAAATAAAATGAGAAATAAAACTTCTCAAGGTGTTTTTCTCTGTTTTAAAAAAGACTCAGATCTCTTATAATAGGGATGTTAATGACAGGATTCAAATCCTTTAGCAGGACTTTGAGTGGAAGTTACATGTCTTTTAACCCTATTTCATGCCTACACACACACACACTTTTAAAGAAGGGGAAAAAGGGTTGCCTAATGTTTGTTTCACAATAAAGTGTCCAATCCTATAGTCCTTAAAAAATTCTAATTTTAGTCAGTTGGATTTTTCCTGGAAAAGGACTGCAGAATCAAGCCCCAAATCCACCATGTTGAAGGAATGGGGGGTGCCAGTTAATCAAAAATTCCAGTTAACTAAGAGTTATACTAGAGTGATTGGTTTCTTGAAGCACTTAGGTATATACAGGTAAAGTTTTCTATGCAGTAGGTTATCTTATGACACTACATATCACTATGGGCAGTACATGACATACACCCAGATCACTAAAAATACACTTAACACTAAAACTATACTGAACTTAATATATCTTTGATTGATGATTCAGAAGGGACTCCAGGATTTCGCAGTGTCTCATGGTCATCATTATCAACATCAATTATCATTGTAGATGTAGAAGGTGTAGAATATTGGGCTGAATTTGTAATGATCCTATGGACACATTCCGGGAGCTGCTTTTTTGAATAAATCACTGGTATCAGTTTGCTTACTTCTGCCTCTTTTACATTAAAGCAGAGTGCACACTGTGCAGTTGCATAACCTCCTGGGCAATATACTAGTCCCAGTTACTAGATAGAAGATTTGTACTGGGAGAAAGCAGAAATGTCGGTTAATAGAGCTTTCTGGTTGGTCAAGTGCCGGATAACACAGGTTTTACTTTATAAATTAAACTTTTGAGTTGCACAAATATATTCCCACTATAGTTCTTAACAAACTGATTAAGAATATCTCACTGCACCCAATTATATATTTATGGTAAGGAGTTTATTGAAATTATTTGCTATAGAAAAATAATAGGATATTTATGTTATTGCAATGTATCTGTTTTACCTTTTAGTGTATGCTTTTTAGAAGAAAATCCAAGTAGGTACTGGTAAGAAATATGCTGATATTAAAAATGAAAAAAAAAAACAAATATCTTAAATATCATTTTATAAGTATTGTTTTATTTTATAGTTAAGAGAAACATTTTCTGACATTGGGATTGTATGCAAAGTATTAAGCAAAGAACAAAATTCCTGCTTTGCTACCTTTATATGTTTGGCAAAATAATTTTCAGCTGCAAAGCTACGCAATAGTCATTCTTTTCTTTCAGTGTGCGCGCTGGCAATGTAAAGTGAATGTGGCCAGTGCTTTACTCCTCCTCCTATGGGCCTCCTCCAATGAATGTTAAGGAAAATGCATAGAATATTGTCTCACTGCATTATAAAGCTCTCTTTTCTTTTTCTCTAATTCTTCCTTATTACATACTATAGGAAACTACTTCTATAAGATCATCTTATTTCTTACAGATGAATGATGCTATGGGATTTGAATTGCCATGGGTGTATTTTGTCAGTCTCGTCATCTTTGGGTCATTTTTCGTACTAAATCTTGTTCTTGGTGTATTGAGCGGGTAAGCATACACCTTTTTCATCATGAAAGCAGAGTCCTGAATTCAGTTGCTATGAACACACAGGTTATATTATACAAGTGAGCTTATGTGTAGTGTTGATATGGTTTAAAAAGAGCTTCCTCTCTTCCTGCAGTTGTGCTATATATCTAAAGTAGAAACAGTTTACCATAACCAAGACATAGACCCTGAAAATAATGTACAGATACCAAAACCAGAGATTTATTTTTTAAAAATTTAAAATGTTACCAGCATATAGGCTTTGTGTTCATACTTAACCTGAGGCTAAATTATGAAAAAACAAAAACAAAAAAAAACCCCACTATAAAAACTTTTCATTTAAATGTGATGTTTTAAAACATGCCTTCTGTTACAGGGCATAACATCTGCAAACTTATTTGGGTAAGTAAAGAAGTTAAATATGAGTCCACTTGTCTTAAAAATTAACTAAGCCAAATACCTAACAGATTTAATGGATATTTTCAGCATTCAGAAGAGGAACCAATATTTCTTTTCATAATAATATACAATGGGAAAAAATTAGAGGCTGATGTGTAACTAAGTGCTGGAGATGACAGATACTAAAAAGTAGGGTTTATTTTGGAACAATGAATACCTGTGTGATCTGGCAGCTGCTAAAAGGACTCTGCTATTTAATGAATGGCTGAATCATAACTTATTTCCTTGCATTTTACAGGTAAATGATGCAATAGGATGTGAATGGCCATGGATCTATTTTGTTAGTCTTATCATCCTTGGCTCATTTTTCGTACTTAACCTGGTTCTTGGTGTACTTAGTGGGTAAGCAGTTGAGTTAACATTGTGTATTCTGCTGCAAGTTGTAAGATGGCCTATGCGTTTATTCAAGCTTCTCAGTGATGGCTTTTTGCATGTGTCTCAAACCTTATGTCATCCTACCAACGTTTGCTCTTTTGACTGAATTGTGTGATCCTTGTGCGTGTATCTATCTGTGACATCATGTGTGTTTACAGTGCTTGCCAAAAACTATTCATTAAATGAGGCACTAATTACCTCATTGTAAAATTACTTCCAGTAGTCAGATACATTATTTTGCACACAATGAGAGATGGATGACACCTGTACAAACATTTTTCCACTAGGTAAGAACCATTGTCCCCTTCTGAAAGCCTTACTTGTGTTTTTGTTCAAATGTATATACAGTAAATTGAGCCCTCTTTATAATTATCAGTCATGTATAGCAAATATTTTTAACAGGTGCATCAGGTTCTTTAATATATAGAGAGGGTATGTTTGGATTATAAAGTTCCCTGTTCTAAAAAGTGTCCTATTCTGCCTTCTGTACTATAGTGCTGGGTATTATTAGTTCCCATTGACTTAAGTGAGAGTTGCAGGCAACCAGCATCTTGAACTTATACAGGATTGAACTTATACATTTATCTGAACTCAGCTGTCCATGTAACATACTATTCAGTGATAAATTTATAGGCAGTTTGTTGTTCCATGTACATAGAACCAAACACGTTAGCCAAATACTAATGAACTGACTGGGTGTTTTTATCTGTGGAGTATAGTTATAAAACATGGTTTATGGTAAGGATCGTATATGTTTGTTTAAGAATAAAGGAAAAGATACTACAGGTATTTGAACCTAAACTAAAACATTAGATACTGGTGTGAATTATATTATCTATAATTAACTATGAGTTAACAATTGAGGTTTGGAACAATGGCTTCTTGGGAACTTTGGGCCAGATTGTACTGTCATTGAAGTCAATGGAAAAAATCCCTTTAATTTCAATGGGAGTAGGACCAACCCTTATGAGAAAAAGCTAGAGTAGTTTGTGGTGTCGCCAGACCTCGATTGTGTGCGTAGCCTTCTTCACTATTTCTCCATGGTATGCTTTAGATATTTAAAAAAAATCACAATATTTTACAGAGAAAATATGTTTTTTTAGAGAATTAAACACAAAATGTCCCATTACCCTGCTAAATATCTATTCTGTGAGATCCTGTTTGTCAAAGAGTTGGTTTTAAAAATATAATTTAAAAAATTACATGCTATTTATAGGGTAGGATTTCATTATGCGGAGAATTTGAGGAAAATAGGGAAAGTGATGAGTTAGCTGAATGTCACAAGCCTTCTGTAAGGAGGAACGTGAAGAAAGGAAAAGAGAAACTGAATAAAGACAGGTGATGATTGTCTGATTTAGGCCTCAATCTTACAGTCTTACACACATTCCTAGCTTATATATTGTGAACGGTCCCACTGATTTCATTATATTCAGTGACAAATGTGTAAGTCTTTGCAAGATTCAGGAGTTAGTTTTCATGTCACAATCTCACTGAAAAATAGGAATGAGAGAAAGAAGAAGAGAGAGGAGGATGTTTGCTGCATGATTTACCTCTGGTATGTTGATGACAACATCTAACATTCCTTGTCACTCCAAGAGCTCTCACTGAACTCAGTGCAGGACCAGGCTTTCAATGATCCCATCCCCTGAACCTTGAAAGGGTCATTAGTAGCAATTATTTTCCTCCAAAACTGTGCTCTGGGAGCAATTAATTAAATATACCTCCTTTCTGCTGCCAGACTCTCAGATGCATTGTTATTGGTTTAGTTCTTATGTTTTTTTAAATTTGTAAGGAATAGTAATATCAGATCTGATGTTATAATCCACGCAAAGCCTAGGAAATTCAAATAGACACTTGTAGCCAATTTTAATGTTGAGACAGTAAAATTAAAATGTTTTATAAAGCTCGCTAACATTTTAAATGCAATGGGATCAGTTAAATGTTTTCTTTTGCATTTTCACTACTAGGTAAAGTTTTACTGGATGGGCCAGAATTCCCTATATACTTAGAACAGGGACTCTGGTTAGAACTGGTGAAAAGGTAAAATAAAACTTTTTGTCTGCTCCTGTATTGTATTTGCTAACCCAAACATTTGGGATAGAGATTCTAGAAGCCTAAATACAATTCCCTCCTGCTGCTGCAATTAGCCAAGTTTGGTAAAGGAGAATTTTGCAGGACGTAGATTTGCTCTGCAATTGTTACAGCACCAGGCATGCAGTATCTCCTGTTACATGTGCCCACTCTGAGGCAGATCAGTGGCCAGTGGATCCATGAAGTGATTGATCCATTAGTCAAGAGATCTCATTCTTTCCCCAAGTCCCTGTCACCCACCTTCAATTGCAGCTGCAATGGAATGTCCATAGCACGTGGGGTAAAGTCCCCTTAAATTTAGTTCCCTCCCCCTATGCTGAATCAGTGCACTGGCTCAGTAGCGCTTTGGGCCTTTTGTGACCCTGGAGGAATGAGCAGAGTTTGCCCCAAAATAAGCAATCTAACACTCTCATCTCCAGATTGTATGTGACTTCCATTTTTAAGAAAAATGACGTAAATACATTGTAATACAAATTCCACTTATATTTAAAACAAAATATGATCTACAGAGGTTCTCTTTAGGCCTGTCGGGATTTATGTGTAAAAAATCAATGTTAGCAAAATCCTCAGGACATGCTAGTGTTTATCAGTTGAAAACTAGTGTTTTTCATAATGAGTCAGGCGTAAAACATGTAGCACGAGTGTTCTTTACTCTTATCAGAAAAGTTCTCAGCGTGCCTTTCATATTTGTTTTTTACCTTCTCCAAAATATCAAATGAAACTTAATTCATGATAAATCTAACAAATTGTTCTAAACTGACTAAACTTAGTAGTACAAATATAACACCAACTGATTTAAAAAACATGGCTCTGCACACTGATATTTGGATTTTCAAAGCTGAAATCTGATGTGTGTCTTTTTTCCTTATGATGGCATTTTCTGTAGTGTCAAGTTATTCTGTGTACATTTAAATCTATCTGCTGTTTTGATCTCTCTTTGCTGTTTTAAAATACTCATTCATTGTCTTTGCACTCCTATCTTATTCTGTGGCCACCTACACCATCATATTCTGTACTGCCTCTTTCTTTTGCACTGCATGTTTGATGTGTTGTTTAGATACTGTACATGTGGATGACTCTGATGATTTGGGAGATCTTTTGTTTTACATCTAGCCCTTTCTGAAGGTATGTCCTGATCATCAGTGTAAATTGTATCTCCTTAAGTAGTCATGCATTAAAATGAAATTAATAATTTTATTTTTAATGACTGATATTTAAAATGAGAGAGCTAACACAGAGAGGCCTCTATACCTAGTAAATATTTTAATTTTAAGACACAAGCTGACAAAGGAGGATTTGCTCTAAATATTCCCTCCAATAGTAAACTTCAGCAGGGATTCACAAGCAAAAATTAGATCAGTGTAAACCATTTTCCAGTAATTCAACTTATCAAAAGTCTTGCATTTGTTTTTTCTTTATTAACCACTGGTCTTGACTGTGTTTTTCTCAAAGTGAAATCTCAATGGCAAAACTATTTTAGCTGCATGATATTACCACAAAACAAGGCTGGTCTGTCCTTATCCCTGTGCAGGTACATAAGGGGTTGGCGGCAGAGGCATTTCCGATCTTTCACCTCTGTGTGTGAACGAGGCATGATCTACTTGGGGAGAATGCAAAGGGTGGGAGAGCTGCCAGTCTGGTACAATCTCTTGCAGCCCAGGAAAGAGTTATTGCTGAGTCAGTCAAAATTCTTCCACTGGCTTTTACTGCATGCGACCATTCTGCATTCTCTCCACCACTGGATGCAGATTAAGGCCACAATCTGCCCCTAAATATACATACTATCTGAGTAAGATAATAGGATCAAACCCTCCAAACCCTGTTTTATCTTCCAGACAAGGTACTTTATTGTCTTTCTGATGCAGATAATACAAAGAAGAGTCATAAAAGTAAAGATCTGATGTTAAATGCAGTTTAAATAACTGGCAGTACAGATGAGACTAAGTCATACAAGGCCTGATTCTGCAGTCAGTTGGAGATTTGCTTGAGTAAAGACTGGTGGATTGGACTCATAGCCATGCAGCTTTTATGTATTTTACCTAAGAAAAGTGTATGGCCCACTTCTTCATGTTTAGTGTATATTGCATGTATTAAATGTTCGCATAACACCTCTGTTCAGCATATGAAGGTACAGCAACCATTAAGAGGGCAGTCAGATGATTAATGGGTCATATACTACTATACAGCTCAAATACATTGTTTAGGATAAAACTAACTAGTTTTTCAAATAAGAAAATGTAGAAATCACTACTGAATCAGGGCAAGAATAAAAGGTGCCACACAGCCTTAATATTTTTGAACACAGATAGTGTGATGCTCAGTCAATATTGGAGACTTCATAGTAGTAAAATGTTAGAAGTAAGGAGAGCTGAGCAAATACTGCAAACAAATCCCCATGAGTATTTGCTCACATTTTTAAATGACTGTATGTCGGCAACACTTATGCCCACGAATATTTGGGTGTTCAAGGTTAACGCCACAAATATTTGCAGAAAGAGAATTTCAAAGTTGCATATGCACGTAAACACTGAGACTGGACTTTAATTTGCCCATGTGAATATTCATGTAGCCCACTTAAGTCTTTCAAGATACCAGAGCAATACCCTGAGATTTGTCTGACCAACCACAATTAACCAGAATAGCCTGATTGGTGAGTGGTGTGTCTCGAATTCTCCAACAGAACTGTTCATTATGCAGCCATATAGCAAATAAAAATGGCAAAATAAAAAAAAACAACCAGAATAATTTCAGTGACAAATAAATTCAAGGAAATTGCAATCTGCCACCAGATATCATGTAGGTGTAAAAGTAGGCTAGGTTCATCAGATAAATTATTCATAGTGAATCATTCACTCAGCTCTAGAATTTAGGAGTAATAATAGGAAAAAAGATACATAGGTATGCAATAATTATTTTGCTGTGACTTTTGTGGGCCACATTCAGATGTGATTTGTAAAGCAGTGTAAATTAGACTCTCTTAGTTTCAGCCAGATTTCTTGAGACTTAGAAGTTAAAGTAGGATAGCAGCAATGTTCAACTTACACCTTTTACTGACTCTGTGGGCTGAGACAGGTTGGGTAAGTAGATGCATAGATGTAAGGGAATCTAACCACTGAAGAGAGTCTTATGCTCAACTCAGCAGGCTTCAGCTGGAAGCCACACCTGAAAGTATTTAACAAGTGAGGTGACCAGACACAAATGTGAAAAATCGGGACAGAGGGTGGAGGGTAATAGGAACCTATATAAGAAAAAGACCCAAAAATCGGGACTGTCCCTATAAAATTGGGACATCTGGTCACCCTATTAACAAGTGAATTCTAACTCCGCTGTTGGCTGCAGGCTGCTGTTTCCATTGGAATTATTGTCTGCTAGTGAGAAAAAGGAAAGTGAAGTATATGCTGGTGCTTGTTTAATTTTCATCAAAGCTGACATTTTTATCCATGACAATGGGTGTGAACAGTAACTGGTAGCTAGCAGCAGAGTTGTAAGACATCTCGTAAGTATTACTTTTTTGTGACCCATACACCTGACACTAAAAGGAGCTTTCCATTAATGTCCAAAATGCTTAACCACTGTTCCTGCATAATAATGCATTGCTGGCACAAATGTGCTGCCAGTCCACAAGATGACATAATTTTTGCTCTTTTATTTGAACTGTTTCTTTCATGAGACGGGTCCAAAACATGCACATTCACTGATCTCCTTCAGAATAGCCTTCAGCAATCTGACAGGCAGATAGGGAAACATTAGTTGAGCATTCACACTACGGGCCACATTTTCAGATTCACATTGTTCTTGCAGTATTTGTCCACACGGAGCCAGATGCTTACCTGAAACCGAGCAGGGCTTGGCTGCTACAAAGCTGGTCTTGGCCACCTTTGCATTCCCCTTATCATTGCCGTGGAACCAGGAGAGCTACTCAGGCCAGGGGCTGACCACTTTTTGGTTGGGCTAAACCTGAGTGGTGCTGAGACCTCATGTGCCTGGTTGCAGTGCCATTCACTCATATTTGGAAAGGGTGGGGGGTCAGACTGTTGCAGAGGAGTGAAGGGACGCCTAAGCAGGGCAGAGGAGATCAGGTCGGGGAGAGGGGACAAATCTATACTCCGCAAAAACTTTAAATGGTGCTCTGCAGCCCCTGCCCTTATCCTGGTACAATCTGTCTTGGATCCCCTTGCATACCCTAGCGCAGCCTGTGGTCCTGACAGTACCCAGAATTCGTTATAGCATAGGGATCTGTGGTCATGTTTTCTTTTGCTAGCTGTGTCCACAGTGCCAGACACAGGGAGGTGGGTGTGGGGTAGCAGGCACTGCAGTTGCTTTGCTCCATTCAAGGATCTCCCTAGGCAGGTGGACTAGGCAAGGTAATTTTAGGGCAGCTTTGCATTGATAGAGCAGCACAGAATTGTCCTATCACAGCTGAGGAGCTGGTCCACAGGATCCAGTTATGAGAGATACTGAAGGTCTCCAGAGAGGTGCTCAGCACCTCAGAAGGTGGGGCCCACACACTCTGAGCTCATAAATCCCATAAAGTACAAAGCATATAAATTGATAGTGGGTCTCATTTGTATTGATCTGTGTTACAACTTAAAATGAAATAGAATATTAAATACATTACCCAAAAACAGGGTGTGGAGGGGAAATGCATAAACATACATATACCTTTCAGATACCTTTTCAAGTAAAAATAATATTTTTCAATATTAATTCACTAATTCAATACACACTAAACTGTTTTTCTATGAACAAAGAAAATAATAAATGACAAAACTTCATTATTTATTTATCAAGAGGCATAGCTTTTAATGATGCATGATAATCTATTCCTCAAAACAGTCCTTATCATTGAAAGTTGTATTCTGCTGAAGGCATTAGTACTTCTTTGGGTAGCCATGGGAACAAATAAGAAGATCTTTCAAACTCACATTAATAAATCTCTGTAAGTTGCATTTACTTCCTTACTTAAGAACACCAAAGCATATGATTTGACATGTCCTTATATATATGCTTCTACATGAAAGGCTTGCAGGTTACTAAAATAGTTTAATTTTTTTTTTTGCATCTCATTACTATGACACTATTTGCAATGCAGCAATATATGTATAAAATAATTCTAGGAACTAGGAGCACAGCACTCATACATGCTAATCTCACCCACAATGATAATCAGTTCATGTAATATAAAATATGGTAGCCAAGATAAGCATGTACACCTAAGAACCTTTGTCTACAGTACACATGGAAAAATCGTAGAAAAAGACATTTAAATAATGATACACAAAATAGAAAATGGCAGTGAAATGTCATCTATAATCTCCTGGCTAAAGGAAAATGAACAGATTATGACAGTGTTCCTTTTCTTGGCAGAGCAAAGGGTTAATAGAAAAAAAGCAAAAGGAAGAAGATAAAAAGTACATAAATAAACAAAGCATGCATGAGAAAGGAGAGGAAATGGTATTCAGCTCTAGAACTCTGCAGGTTATAAACTGAACAATGTTATTTTATTGTTGTGCAAGTGATCACATGGCTAGCTGAAATAAAAGTCTGACTCCACCATAACATTACAAAAATAAAGCTTGATCCTGTGAAGTGCTGATCACTTCTTGGAAGGTGGTGAGCACCATCAACTCAAAAAATGTTATGGGTCTTGAGGGTGCTCATTACATTGGCAGATTGAACTCATTAAAAGATGTAGTAACACACATAAAAAGCAACCTTCCACAATGTATCTTCCATAAATCCATCATGCCTTTGTTTAGTGCTGACTCAAAAAAGTCCCTTCCTAGGAGAAATGCAGCATGCCTTCAGGTTGCCCACACACATAGCAGGACAACTCCATCATAGAACCAGTAGGTCTCCACTTTACAGTCATATGTGCTAACAAGCCTGCATCTTGCATGGAGCTGGCTTCATGCCATTCAAGGAGACCACTACCCCTACAGAAGTCTGTCACCTCTTGCTGTGCTCCTTTGTGCAGCAGAACTGCACCAGGACTGCCATGGCCAGAATGTACGGTATATTTTGCTCAATTGCTAACTCTGACTACATTAATTAAATAAAGGAAGTGACTATCATAGATAATGTTTTCCTTATAAAGGACCCAGTCCTCCTTACTTGAGCTTAACTCCCACTGGGATCAATAGGAGTTCAGGATAAATAAAGACATCAGGATCCAGCATACAGTTATTTTAGACTTGCAACAGAGCAAATAACTATACTGTATATAAAAACCCAGTAATTAAGGATATAGTCTACATTATAGTTTGTCTATTTTATTTGTCTCTCTGTTTCATGGTATATGTGCAACCAGATGCGAGTGCTTGTGTATATTTCTTTGTACTGTTTAAAGTTTGAATTCTTTGTCTGAATTGGTTACTACTCCATGAAGCCCTCTCTATGTGCTATTCATCCACATTGTACACATGTAAGTACAAAAAAAATCCATTATTATATGAATCCTCTCTTCAGACAAATGGCGATTTGGGGAATCTGCATTGATGACTGGGTAGGTTATATCAGTGGTTCTCAGTGCTGTGTTCTGGCTATTCTCATTTAGGAAATGATCCTAAGGACTCTATGGTTGGTCTAACCTGCTCTGAGTTAGGCTGAGCCAGGCAGAGAATCAGAGCTGTAACCAGCTCCCAGACTGCATGTCCCACACTGCCACTCTGCTATGCTAAGCAGTTCTCCCCCACAGAAGAAAATTTATACCAATATAAAGAGAGAATCTCTGTTTATGCATAGCAGCAGGAACCATTTGGCTTCTTTAGAAAGACCTGGCATGAAATAATTGCTCCAAAGTATCAGAGCATGAATGTACACTGCTGCAATTTATATGCTTTTGCCTCAGCGTTGCTTGTTGCAGGTGAGGTGGTACTGTACTTGCATAGATAAACTGATCAGGGAGCAGTCTCCAGATCCTCATTTGACAAAAGACCATTTTCAGTCAGCAAGGAGCAAAGCTGCCAGTTCAGTCACTAAATACACTGAATTCTTGAAGGGGAATCTGTAAGCAATTCTGTACTCCATGATCTCACATTGGCACTGCAAACTCAACGGACTTTGACTCAGTTATAATACAGCTACCTTTTGTAGAGTAGACAGGACTTCAGAAATCTTTTCTCTTTACAGAATATTATTAAGGACCTGTCTGTGCTACAAATTATGATCACGTTGAATTTGATCAATGGACTGTCACATTACAGGCAGACTGTGTCTCCTGATTCAGTGATACTGTAATTGGGAAGAAGGAGAAATAGGAATTAGGTAGATAATAGGTCACTAATCAAAAGGCAGGTTACTTTGAAGGAAGAAGATACTTTGAAAGAAAATAGAGAAGTTGATGAAAAACATATTTGATTTTAAGACATTGTAGAAGTGTTTCTCATTAGGCCAGGCTTGCAAAAAGGTATTCCTCACAGTGTTGGCAGGGTGGCCTACAAAGTCTTAACATGGGAGCATGTTGTGTTTAAAAATATGAATCAGTAATCAGTTTGGCTGTTTTTAAACTGTAGGAGTTAAAACAAAAATAGAAGTTTGTTGATTCATATTCTTGTTAAATGCTCATTAAAAGAGCTTTATTTTTAAACTGAGATTTTACAGGCAGTAGGCCAGAGTTTGAGCTCATATATGCTAGTGTAACCCAAAGTAACTTTGCCAAAGTTTATAGTTTACACTGGTGTCAAAGCAGAGTCTGGCCCAGTCAAATTTGGAGGAGGACACCTATGAAGACTATAGTGGTAACAAGCTAATCCCATATGGCGAAATTCTGCTCTCCCACATGCACACATGGTTTCTATTAATTTCAGAGAAGGTCAGGTGTGTATGTCTAAGGGATGGTTTTTTCACCATTGTACTGTGACAGAAAACTTACCATACAGTCAAATTCTGCATTCAGTTAAACCTATTCAACTCCATTGAAGTTAACTCATGGTTTTAAATAGAGACCCATGAAGGGAATTACTCTCCCTTACATAGTCAGCTTTTTTAAAATAAAAGTGAAAAACATCATAATCTTGGGGATAAAGTGCTGCTGCAACTTCCCCCACTGATAAATTGCAGTCACAGTTCACCATGACAATGCCTGACTTCTATGCTGTATTTAAAAAAACCACAAAAAATTAACTGTGTATCTAGAGGACTATGTTTAATTCCCTGTGTGCACTTATTTTAATAAAAAGTGAAAGTTAAAAGCTGGTTCAGCCATGAATGAGGTGCTGCTAGAAGTAGCAGCCGTGCCAATTGTTTCATTTTTTAAATGACTTGTTTTACTTTGATCCTTTCAATTGCAGCAGCTTTCAATAGTGCTTAACCCATAAACACCATATATCCATCACGCTTATGAAGCAAACCTGAACAACTTAACTGAGCAAATTAAGAAGTCTAAGCAGCAGCCAACAAAGGTCCCTTATCTTGATTCCACAGCACACCAGGGTAGCTATTTTCTCAAGAGATACCACCTCTGGGATAGCAGACCCACAGCTAAGCTGGCAAATCACAGAAACGAGCACTGCCTCGTTTGCATCTAATATGGGCTTACAACTAGCCTTCTGTGAAGAAAACAGGATTTTCTAAAGCAGCGGCTCTCAACCTTTCCAGACTACTGTGCCCCTTTCAGGTGTCTGGTTTGTCTTGCGTAACCCCAAGTTATACCTCACTTAAAAACTACTTGCTTACAAAATCAGCGAGCACACTATTACTGAAAAATAGCTTACTTTCTCATGTATACCATATAATTATAAAATAAATCAGTTGGAATATAAATATTGTACTTACGTTTCAGTCTATAGGGCAGTATAAACAAGTCATTGTATGAAATTTTAGTTTGTACTGACTTTGCTAGTGATTTTTATATAGCCTGTTGTAAAACTAGGCAAATATCAAGGTGAGTTGATGTACCCCCTGGAAGACCTCTGTGGACCCCCAGGGGTACATGTATCCCTGGTTGAGAACCATTGTTCTAAAGGACTTATGACTCTGTCTGCCCAAACAACTAAATTTTTTAAAATTTGCAATAAAGCCCTTAATTCTCAGACAGATCTGCTGAGGGGCTTTTTTTTTCATAAATATTTTTGTAAAAGGAGATACCCTTTTTAAGTGTGTGGTGGAGAATGGTAAAAGGAAAGTGAGTGCTGGTGTTCTCCAGCTTCATTAAAATGCCATCTAATAAATTAGGATTATGTTCTGTGTATGCCAGATCTAATTTTTGTTAAATTAAGTCCTAACTGGGAAGAGCTATGGTAAATGCCTCCAGATTTAGTTTCTGCAATATCAAGTAAAAGACAAAAGTGAAGGGATTGCATGTGAAGAACTCTTTAATTCTTGAATAAATTAAACAATTAATATATTTGCTTTGTGAAAAGGCCCAAAGCAGTTCATGGAACACTTTTATGCCACTCTAGGAAGGTAATATACTGACACCAAACTTAGATGTAATATTTAAAAATAAGAAGCTTTCTATTATTTCCATGTCATACAGTATTGGCAACACAACTCTGTACCTGTGATTGCACATATCTTATTAAAAATATTTGAGCTAAATTCTGCAGCTCTTATTTGATTAAAACTCACATTTATTTCCTAATATGTCATTTCATGTGAAGAAAAGTTACTAGCTTCAAAAGGATAAGGGCTTAAACAATTGTCCCTGTGACATCATATTAACTGGGAAGTATTTTCTGATGATGGCTGATAAAATTCAGTTCCTACACTAAATAAAGAGACATAAAATTTATACTAAAATTGGTCATTACCTGTGTTTACATTTCAGTCCTTAATGAACAACTGTACCAAATTAAGAAAGGGTGGAGAGAACAGGTTTCATTTTAAGGAGGGGCTCATTAAAGCTTCTGAAACTGTCTTTGGTCACTGAGCTCTGTATAAAAATTTAATGGGGAAGAACTTTTTTAGATCTTGACATATCCCTGAGTAGTAGTTCCTTTAAGAAAAAAGAAATACCTAAAGGGGACATTTCTGAGGAAGCTTACGCCAGTGTAGACTTTGTCGGTTGGCAAACTAAGCCTTAAAAATGTAGGATTGGCAGTGGAGGGCCTGCAGTGGTAAATCTAGTGGTATGAGCAATCCATAGTTTTTAGAAACGTGATATGGAATGAAAAAATGTTCAGGGTGTAACAGTTGAAATTCAGAGTGTGAGGATAACATATTTTGTTGGGAGCTCCCATTGCTTTCTCTATTAACACAGATTTAGCTCCCACTCCCACAAAGGTCAGCATAAATCCAGACTATCTTCTGTAGGGTGTGCCAGTCTGTGGACACTGGGGTTTACCAGGGACTATGGACAGTCTGGGAATTTTATGGAAATGTTGCTGTAAATTAAAAGGGATCTTTTCCCATATTGATTCTGCCACTGATGGTTTGGGTCAGGGGTGGCTCCAGGCCCCAGCATGTCAAGCGCATGCTTGGGGTGGCATGCCGCGGGAGGCGCTCTGCCGGTCACTGGGAAGATGGAGGCAGCTCCAGTGGACCTCCCACAGGCACACCTGCGAGAAGTCCACCAGTGCCGCCTGCCGCCCTCCTGGCAACCAGCAGAGCTCCCCTCGTGGCATGCCACCCTGCTTGGGGCTACGAAATGTCTAGAGCTGCCCCTGGTTTGGGTTATGCTTGAATATACATTTCCAGATTTCGTGACAATTACAAGTACAGCTGCTTTATTGAGCTCACTGTTCAGCCAAATACTAATGCCATTGCTCTTGAAGTAATGGGTCAAATATATATAGTTTGGAGTTGCACCATGTGTGAATCCCAAGAAAATATCTTTTATTTACATGGAATGCTACAGTGAATTAGAGCAGTATAAACTGATCTCCTTCATGTGTAAATTATACAGAGAGAACAGCTAGGTGAGGTAATATCATTTATTGGACCAGTTTCGGTTTGTAGACGGGACAAGCTTTTGAGCTTCGCAGAGCTCTTTCTCTTCCTGTGAAGCTCAAAAGCTTGTCCCTTCCACCAGTAGAAGATATTACCTCACCTACCTTGTCTGTCTCATGACCAACGTGACTACAACAACATTGCAAACTGTCAATTATATAATTATTCCAAATGAGAGAAAGCTAAGTAGATTCTAGTCTATTTATTATTTTGATTTATATACATATTCTCACAATCCTTTAAACTATTAAAATCATTGCAGCTGATATCTTCTTATCAATGAGCTTGTGAAGGTTATTAAGTAGGTTATGCCCCTGCACCATAATTATGCCTCTCCCTGGAGTAGCAATGTCAGGGGCCACTCATCCACACCAGGCCTGGTGGTAGGTTGCCCCTACTCCTCTTTGGAGTACAGTTCCCTCACTGGACTACTGCTCCTTGCTTTCAGGAGGGCTGTATGGGTGAGGGATGACATAGCCTCCAGTCAATCAGGAAGATTCTGCAGGGGGAGGACTCAGAGAACAGAGCTGAATACTGTGTTAAAACGAACAGGGCAGTTCATACCTCTCAAAGCTATTGTTTCAGGCTGTCTGCATTAGTTACACTCAGGTAATGTTTACAAGGTTTTCTTGGCAACCGTGAGGTCTAGAAACAGAATTTATTTTTGAACGAAAATTGCAATTTCAATGGCATAGCCAGGCCAGAAGCCTTAGGTATGTCCCTATACTTATTCCTTAGTACAGCCCTGTGCCCAAGGGGATTCTGCACTACCTGTACATCAGGGAGCATGGCTCCCAGCTGGCACTCTCTGTAACGAAGTGGATGGAGGAATGTGGGTCATCAGACGCAGGGCGACACAAATTCAATGGCCAAAACTTCAATAGTGTTACTCTAGATTTACACTGGTGGAACTGAGGGCAGAATCTAATTTGCAGAAGATTTATTGATGCCATTTGTATTTGCACTAGTTAAACGCAAAGTTTCAGTTCACTAATGGTTCTTCCACTTTTGAAGATTGCTATCTTTTAAGGCCTGACCCTGCAAATGCTGGCGTATGCCCAGATTGCTTTTAGATATATACATGTACATGTGTGTGTGTTTATAAATGCATACATCCACCATGTTTTATCTTCTTCTTTATGACAGTGTAAGGAACCTTGTCATGCTCCCCTAAAGCTGCTCCTGCTTCTACTTGTGTGTATTCCCAGTTATGTCTCCAGGCTTACCAAGAAAAATAGGTAGTTGCTACTTGTTACTCCTCTTAGCACTGCAGAGCCAATATCACACTGGGATAGTGAGCTGCACTCTTTTCTGGCGTGTACATTCATCATCAACAGCAATGTTAAGTATTTTACCACTGCTGAATCCTTACTTGTGATAATGCCCAAAAGCAAAAAGAGTTCAATTTGACTTTCAGATTCCATGTTAAAATCTATAGGGCTGGTAGTTAGGAAAAACATCTTTTTGCTTGTAAACTGAGCAAATTTAACCTGGAAATCCTAGATTCAAGAAACTAGTAACCCAACAATGCCATTTCCCAGTCACTTTTCAGAGAATAACTGCACATGAAAAGCCAGATTTTAAGCAAAGCCTCAACCCAGCCTTCTTATTTTGTGAGCACAATTCTGGGCCTGCCTTTTGTCTCCTGCAAGGAACTGTGGATAGAAATATTAGTATTTAGCTAAAGATATAGGCAGGCACAAATAGTTAATTAGCTAGCTAATTTATATTTCTCTCTATTGCATTTTCTTTCTCTATAGATTATAAGTGGCAGCAGGATCAATCATGAAGTCTCCTTGCTCTGAATGAAATCCATGAAAGTTTTGTCTGAGCAAGGACTGAGTTGGGACTTGAGGACGTGGCCCTCAAAGTATGAATGCACTGGCTTGGGTTCAAACCCCAGTTCTGAACAAAAATAAAATGAGCTTACTTGTCTATTTGTCATTGTCAATAGACATTTGTCCATATAATAAAATTACTGAATAATGTAATCCCAAGGCTTATTTAGAGCAATGAGAACTAGCATAATGGGCATGTTGAAATGCAGTAGCAGAGCTGTGTGAAGAAGTTTGCATAGTGCCTGCCCTCGCTCTCTGTAACCGTAGGCAGTCCAACTGTAGAAAAAGTCCAAAACACACAAAAATGTTAACAGAAGGACAATAAAAATTGGCCAGTGTGGGATTACTGGGAGTGGGTGTTTGTTCTGCAATGCTCATTTGCTTGTGGTGTCTATGTTGTCATTTCCTGTGCAATGTATTGATCACTATTAGATCTTATAAATTAGATTAGAAGTCGATATTTGAAGTACAAATATCTGGTCTGCATACCTACATTTGATGTAAACCATTTTATTTAGTTTCTAATACCTAACAGTTGCAATATTTTTTTTAAACGATTGAATTAAAAATTTAGTTACTTGCTCCCCAAGCTGTAATGTCATTTCATTAAAGTGAAACCTAAACGATGGGCATTTTCTTTTGTAATAATCACCGATATAAATGTGGGCCAGTCTAACAGGCACAATCTAGCCCATCTTATTTCGGAGGTATCTATATAAAGACCTCTTTGTTAAGCTTCTTTTGTGACCTGTCACAAACTGGCTGGAAATTTTCCAAGAGAATATGCTTTACTTTCCAAATAATGGGACCAATTTCTTCCCTTGGTAGAAGGGTAAAACTCCTATTGAATCTAAAGGAAGAGTTGCCAGCCTATCTGTGGACAAAATTAGGTCCAATGATAGGTTTAAGATGAGGACCCGTCAGATCTTTTACAAGAAGTCCTGTAGTGACGGTACTGTCACTTGTAACCTATTTGCAACCTATGGTTCTTTACACAAGTACCAGATCTGTTGGTACTTAAGCACTTTAGAAAACGTTTGAACACTCTAGCAAAGGAATTCCTGGAGCTCACAACCATGATATTGCAGTGTGTCTCAAAAATCTGTGTTGACCATTTGTCAAAGTGCATGTTGCAAGAAATTTGGAAGTCATTGTGGTAACACCCAGGTATAAGTAAGGGCAGTGTATGAGCCACATGCCAATTGAAGATAATCTCGCGATAAGAAGAGGCAGAAGGAATGAATGGAATCACAAAAGGCTGAACTAGATAGAGTATATTTCCTAACGAATGGACAACCAGTCAAAAGAGCATAATCCTGATTTATGAATAACAGGATTTGGGAGGCCTTCTAACAGAGAACAAAGGGGGAAAAGGTTCAGAATCTTGAGCAACCTCTCTACTTGACCTAATAGAAAGTAAGACAACCTAAGGGAGATCCTTTGTCTCTGAAGTGTGGTCAGGACATGTACTGACATAAGTAGTTTTGGCAAAGCACCTAACTCAGAGTTAGCAGAGGTGAGGGCAAGTCTAAAGCAGCATCTTCTTTTTGTGTTGGAAGCAGTACTCTCAGTTCAGTTGGGGAGTACATTGCTAAAACCGGGAGTATAAATTGTAGTTGAGCGAGACAGAATATTGTTTAATTTTTTTAATTAGACTTAAACTTCATAACAGTTGAGGCTTCAAAGAGTGTAGAGGCCAAAATCATAGAAACTGTACTCTTTGGTAAATAAAATTCTTGATTTTTATGAACTATATTTATTACCAGTTATGAAAAGTGTAGCTTGAAAGAAATTTGGCATGAACTTTTAGCACCACAATCTTGCTTTGAATGAATCTTTCAAATCTTCTGTATAGTACCTTTAATTCTTTTGCTGTGTCAAATCTATTCTTCAATGTGGATTCCTCGTGAAAAATGCCATGCAGCCTTATAATCAATATTTGTTCTCTTTTATCTGAATTCAATAGGGAATTTTCCAAGGAAAGAGAAAAAGCCAAAGCCCGAGGGGACTTTCAGAAGCTACGTGAAAAGCAGCAGCTTGAAGAGGATCTGAAGGGATATTTAGATTGGATTACACAGGCAGAAGACATTGACCCTGAGAATGAGGAGGAGGGTGATGAAGAAGGCAAACGGAACAGTATGTATTCTTTACACTTTATACTCCCACTGAAAGACAATTGAACTGTTTGGAGAAAAGTTAAAATAAGGGAGAGGATATATCATATCAAATATTACTGTACAAATTTAGTGTTGTGTAAAAATTTGCATTAGTTGAGCATCCGCATCTTTATTAATATTCATTTACCTACTGCCATAAAAATGGACTGGAAACATATCCCCAGATTTAGCCCTGCTTTACTCCTGTACAAACCATGATCCACACTCTATTTTGATATCCACTATTAAGGTTTGAAAAGCATTGTTTTATAAAGGTTCTCGATTTTATTTTTGGTTTCTAAAGTAATAGTGGCTATACAAATTGCATGCAACTCAATGACATTTCAAATCTAGACTCTTGCTGGCATAGCCAAAAGGGATATATGATTGTCAGTGGCTGTGTGTATTAGAGTTAGAAGAAAATGGCTCAGAAAAGTACATTCTTAACTCCACATTCAAACCCCAAGAAATAGAAGACATTGAGAAAAACCTAACGATTAAATGTTTAAACCTTCTATTGTGTTAGAAAAGGTGGTTTCCACTAATTCTGTGAGGAAAGAAATTACACCTCAGACATCCCCTCCTGTCTAGCAGTTAAGGCTAGGTCTAGACAGTGGTGTGACTCCACAGTGCACCAGTTTGCCATGTAGACAAGCCCTAAGCATGGTATATGAAGATATCTTTATGAGGAGTGTTTACTTGAGGTGAAATACTTGAAATCTTTGTGGACTTTTAGTCAACATTAAAAAACAGTCACTGTTGCTTTCTTTATATAGTTCACCCATTATAGAGTACTGTACTAATGACAACGGTAACAATGAATGTTTTAACACCCTCAGATTTATATCATGAAAGTCCTCAAATGCTTCTACACCAAAAAGTCTTAGCAGAACTGTCTACAATGAAGAGGTTAATTTTATGACTTTGCAACGATTGTACATGGTTTGTTGTTGTCAGCTAAAGTCTGTGTAACTCAGAAATTTCAAATATACATTTAATGGAAAGGTTTTTATACTTTCTACTTTATTTGCAAAGTAGTGGTTAAAGTTTTAATATGAAATGTATGCTGCTGTAGATGAGTGACCATGTGGAATTAAAATATTTCTGTTGTGGGGTTTCTTAATGAAATGCGGTTACCCATAAGATCGGAGGTAGAGGGCCTGATTTTGACACTCTTATTTATGTTGAGTACTCCTCAGATACTTCTACTGGAACCAATGGGAGCTATTTACCCAGCAAGATACTATTCAGTATAAATAGGGGTATCAGAATCTGTCAAGGAGTGATTTGTCATAGACAGAAACTCGGAACAGTATTCCTTATTACATTAATACATATTCATTGTTATTGATACTGCTATTATAGTATTGTTATTTAATTATAAGAAACTGCATTCTTTTAAACATATTTGTTATCATATGTTTAAAATATTTCAATAATGTCTTAGCTTTTGAACATCATATAATACTTCACTGATTTGCGGATTAGCATTGTAGCTAGAAATGATTTCCGGGCATAATGTTTGTCAAAACTGGTAAATAGTGCGTGGTTTGTTCCTGAAACTGACTGAAATCATTTTTTTGGTTTTGGAACTTATTGCCACATAAAAATAATATTTAGGCTAACTCCTGTCCCCAGAGTTCCAGATTCCAGAAGATTAGACTTTTGGTTCACAGTGCCAATAAAGTCTGAACCCATGTTACTGTCTTAGAGGAAACAGGGTTTTATCCTTGATACTATGGGAGAGTGGGAGGCAAGCTTGAGCTGGTGTCATTACCTAAAAGAGGTAATGTATATGTATAAAAGACAGCCCATGCAGAGTTTTTATGCTTGAAAGGTAGAAGAGGCAGAGACAGTCTGGAGTTCACTAAGCATTGCTATTGATCTTATGTGGAAAGCACTTATATACTGGCATAATGGGTGTCAGTATAAAAGACTAAGATAGATAAAAGAGGTTTGTATGTTTTAGAGAGTACGGTCTGTGTCCACATGGTGGTTGTGATGATTCAGTCACAGAGATCCCCTTGGGACTGTCACCTGATGTGCTGAGACTACCCTTGAGCCCATTTTCTCTGCCCGTTTGGGCCTCCAGAACCCTGCCTTGTTGAGTCAGACATGCAAGCCTGCTGCAACACAGACCCAGAGTCTGAACCACACCCTCAAAGCTGCAGACTTAACTGAAAATAGCTTAAGAAGTGCTCCTGTCTCCAGCACCCAGACACCCAGCTCCCAATGGGATCCGAACCCCCAAATAAATCTGTTTTACTCTGTATAAAGCTTATACAGGGTAAACTCATAAATTGTCCACCCTCTATAACACTGACAGAGAAATTTGCACAGCTATTTGCTCCCCCAAGTACTAATCACTTACTCTGGGTTCAGTAATAAACAAAAGTGATTTTATTAAGAATAAAAAGTAGGATTTAAGCGGTTCCAAGTAATAACAGAACAAAGTAAGTCACCAAGTAAAATAAAGGCAAAACACGCAAGTCTAAGCCTAATACATTAAGAAACTGAATACAGGTAAATCTCACCCTCAGAGATGTTTCAATAAGCTTCTTTCACAGACTAGACTCCTTCTTAGTCTGGGCCCAATCCTTTCCCCAGTACAGTTCTTGTTAGTTCCAGCAGGTGTCTTAGATGAAAAGCAGGGGATTCCACATGGCTGAGATCCCTTTGTTCTGTTCCACCCCCTTTTATAGCTTTGGCACAAGATGGGAATCCTTTGTATCTCTATGGGTTCCGCCCCTCCTTCTAAATGGGAAAGTACTGGGTTAAAGATGGATTCCAGTATCATGTGACATGTTCACATGTCCTATGAATCTTCATTACCCACTTGCTGGCACACATGTATACAGGAAGGCTTACAAGTAAACAGAGCCATCTACAATCAATTGTCCTAGTTAATAGTAGCCATCAAGATTCCAAGCCACCATTAATTGCTCACGCTTTGCATAATTACAATAGGACCTCAGTTATATTTCATATTCCTAGTTCCAGATACAAGAATGATACATTCATACAAGTAGGATGACGACACTCATTAGATTATAAACTTTGTAATGATACCTTACAAGAGACTTTGTGCATAAAACATATTCTAGTTACATCATATCCGCCCTTATAAACATAGTTTTATAATATATGTTTATATATGGAGTGCAATGTCACAGTGGTCCCTGAACAAAACCTGAGAAAACAGACCTTGTGCAAGGGACTTATACAGGGTCACAATCTTCTTGCCCAACTTAATGACAGATTGCTGTACATCCACGCAGCCACTAATGGGGTTATTGGCCAGGAGATCCATGCAATTTGCAGACGTAGTGGCCAGATCCCATCCCTTCTGCAGCCTGTACTAATCTCAGACCTATACTTGCACTGCTGTAGAGAGACCTGCCCCAGAGCAGTGCTCAGTGGCTTGCAACAGGCTGTGGAGATCAGGGAATGGGTTCCCTGTGGGTTAGGTTCCCCCATACAGCAGAACCATGTCTTTACTTAGCTGTGGAAAGAATGGGGTGGCCTTTGTCTGTACATTGTTAATGATCATGTTATTTTAGATTATGTTAATTGTCAGAAGATACTTTCAGGGCAGGGAATTTGCAGGGGAAAGTAATTAAAACACATTTTTTGGAGAAACGTTAACATTGATGGGCAGCCCATGGGCAGCCTTGCAGGGGCAAGGACAGTTATTTATCCCATGTCAAAACAAAACTGATAACATGAAAAATATATGAGGAGTGACAGAGGAGAGTCACTTCAACCAATACAATACAACTCTGCTGCTGAGCACTTAGGAGGTTATATTTTCAAAGCCCTGTACTAACTAACTAATCACCGCAGCACTCTCATTATTCCTATTGACTTCAGTGAGAGTTCTTTGAAAATCTGGACCCTAATGCATTTATCAGAACTCCATTGGTATTGCATTGTCTTTGAATGCCTTCAGCTTTTAGACACTGAGGGACAGAGCTTCAGTTCCTCCTCTGGCTGTTCTGTACTGTTCCAGGAGTGGAAAGCAGCCAGATAGCTGGCAGATCTGGCCAGCTGGAGATTCCCTAAGCTGTAGTGAGACTTTGCAGCCAGATGTAATTTAGAGGAACCCCAAAATTGCCCTTCAGTAGCCCTAAAAATCAGGGCATGCAAAGGTAGCTTAAAGCCACTTTTTTCCCCCTCTTGTTTCTTCAGCTGTTCCTAGTGCAGCTCTAGCACGACCAAAGATCTTTCCCCTAGTACTTGCAAAGTAAATAAATAAGTCCATGTATTTTAGCTACTAGTTGAGCTTGTTTGGGAGTTAAGGATGCCAGATTCTAGACAGTGGGTACAATTTTCAAAAGCTCTTAAGTGAGGTAGGTGCCTACACAGTTTTTGTATCATTCTAACTCTATCCGTTTAAAATCTACCTGTGTTTAGATGCCAATTATAGCTAGATCAGTACAAAACTTGTGCTGACAAGCCTTAAGTCCCAGTTTCAAAAGTGAGGTAGGCACGTGAGAGCCTAAGGCCTGGTCTACACTCAGGACTGGTGCTAGGGTTTTAGCGCCCTAGGCGCACGGCAATTTCGCCGCCCTGCACGCTGGTCCCGCGGCTCCAGTGGAGCTGCCGCAGTCATGGCTGTGGACGGTCGGGTGCTCCGTGGCTCTGGTGGAGCTGCCGCAGTCGTGCCTGCGGGAGGTGCACCGGAGCCACGCGAGCAGCCGACCATCCGTAGGCATGACTGCGGTAGGTCCACCGGAGCCACCTGCCGCCCCCTCCGGCAAAACGCCGCCCACCAATAATTCTGGCGCCCTAAGCGATTGCCTAGGCTGCCTAAATGGAAGCGCCGGCCCTGTCTACGCTACGGGGTTAAATTGAATTTAGCCACGTTAGGTCGATTTAAAAATGAATGCGTCCACACAACCAACCCCATGCCGTCGACCTAAAAGGCTCTTAAAATCGACTTCTGTACTCCTCCCTGGTGAGGGGAATAGCACTAAAATCGACTTTTCTGAGTGACATTTGGGGTAGTGAGAATGCAAATTGAAGGTATTGGCCTCCAGGAGCTATCCCAGAGTGCTCCATTGTAACTGCTCTGGACAGAACTTTGAATTCTGATGCACAAGCCAGATACACAGGAAAAGCTCCAGGAACTTTTGAATTTCATTTCCTGTTTGGTCAGTGTGGCAAACTCAGCAGCACAAGTGACCATGCAGTCCCCCTAGAATCGCAAAGCATAGAATGTTTCTACGCTCCCCCATCATCTCTGTCCCTGAGGTTATCGCAGAGTAGAAGGCAAAAAAAATGCTCTCTCGATGACATGTTTTCCGAGCTCATGCAGTCCTCTCGCATTGATAGGGCACAGCTTAATGCATGGAGGCATTCAGTGGTAGAGGCCAGGAAAGGACATGATGAAGTGTCTGTTGGGGGAGCAAACAGACATGATGATGAAGTGTCTGTTGGAGCTGCAGGAAAGCCAACAAGAGCACAGACCCCTCCCCCTGCATCCACTATATAACCACCTATCCTTATCCCTGTGTTCCATAGCCTCCTCACTCAGACGCCGAAGAATGCACCGGGGTTGGGGGTGGGGGTGGAAGCTCCGGGCACCCAGCCAATCCACTGCAGAGGATGGCCAAAGCAACATAAGGCTGTCATTCAAACAATTTGAATTTTAGTGTGGCCACAATAAGCAATGTGGCCTTGTCCTTCCCTCATCCCTACCCCACCCGGGCTACCTTGTCCATTATCTCATTTTTAAAAATTAATTAATAAAGAAAGAATGCATAGTTTCAAAATAATAGTTAATTTATTTTGAAGGGAGGAGGGTGGTTGGCTTACAGGGAATTAAAGTCGACAAAGGGGGTGGGTTTTCATCAAGGAGAAACACACACAATTGTCACACCGAAGCCTGGCCAGTCATGAAACTGGTTTTCAAAGCCTTTCTGATGTGCAGTGCGCCCTGCTGTGCTTTTCTAATAGCCTTGGTGCCTGGCACAAAACGATTGTCTGCTGTTGCTTTCACGGAGGGAGAGGCCACTGACGAAATGTACCCCAAACCACCTGCGACAATGTTTTTTGTCCTATCAGGCACTGGGAGCTTAACCCAAAATTCCAATGGGCGTCGGAGACTGTGGGAACTGTGGGATAGCTACCCACAGTGCACTGCTCCGTAAGTCGATGGTAGGCATGGTAGTGAGGATGCACTCCACCAACATAATGCGCTTAGTGTGGACATAATGAACTGTATAAAATCGATTTCTAAAAATCGACTTCTATAAAATCGATCTAATTTCATAGTGTAGACATATCCTAAATCTCATTGAAAGTCAATAGGACCTAGGGTCCTTATTGCTAAATCTGTGTTTGTTAATAGCACTAAAACTCTTAAGTCACTTAGGCACTTTCGAAAATTATACCCATACTTTCCTCCTGCTTTCACCTTGGCCTGCAGGGATGCCACCTGCTTTGATCTAAAGCAGAAAAAAAATGAACAAAAATGAACAAAAATTAGGGCAATGAAAACACCAGTGGGCTAGATCCTCACGTGCAGCTGAGATATGGGTGATCCTCCTGCGGGCAGAGACACAGGCTTTAAGTCTATTTTACCCCACAAAACAAACAAAGCACATGTAAGCATATGAGAAGGTCTCTGGGTTGTAGTTGTGCCCTTTAGGATACTAAGTGAAAATGAGTTTTGATTTGACTGAGTCATAAAGGTTGTATAATGTGCTGTGCAAAAATGCACTGGTTTTTGTTATACAATAAACTAACGATCTGCCAGTGTCGTACTGGCACTAAGCAGGCCCACTTATGTATGCTGAATGGAAATTTGCACTGAATAGGCAATCTCTTAGCCTATTTGTGCAAATGTGTTTTAAAAAGTAGAACTGAATATAATTTTTTGCATGATGTGTGACAGTGTGTGAAGAAGGAATAAGGGCTGCGAAGTGGCCTCAATTCCTTCCATTTGACACTCAGATATTATCTGAAGGCGCTCTGCTGCATTTCAGATTACATGTGAAGGTATGCATAAAAGGAGGCAAGATATTCAGCAGATACCTTCGATGAAGGAAGGAGCCCTCTTGTCTGCATTATGAAGTTGAATTTCTGGTTTGGGAGCTTACTGAAGTTTAAATGACAAGCACCAGAATAATGACCTTGCAGGAAAGGGATATAAAGACTTACGAGATAAATTTGGTCACTTTCCAAATATACTCCTACAAATTACTAATTTCCGGAAAGGATTCTTTAGCATAAAGTGTGACCTGCTAGCTCCATTCATGCCCCTTTTCCAAATGGAACGTTCATGATCACAGACTTGTGTCTGATCTCTGCACATTCAGAAATAAAGGACTCAGTTCTGCAATCTGCAAAATTAAACTGTTGATAAAATACTCAAAAGTGCTTGAGTCACTTAGGAGCCTAAATCAATGGGGGTTAGGCTAAATGACCTACGTACTTTTAAAGTGGGATATAGGCTCCTAAATCAGTTAATCATTTTTGAAATTTTAACCTATGTCTCTGTCTTCAGTAACTTAAACATTTTATATCAGTAGTTCTCAAACTTTTGTACTGGTGACCCCTTTCAAATAGCAAGCCTCTGAAAGCAACTCCCCTTAAAAATTAAAAATACATTTTTATATATTTAACACTATTATAAATGCTGGAGGCAAAGCAGCATTTGGGGTGGAGGCTGACAGCTCGCTACCCCCCATGTAATAACCTAGCAACTCCCGAGGGGTTCTGACCCCCCAGTTTGAGAATCCGTGTTTTATATGATACCCTTGTGTAATTCTGTAAAAATTTTTACTGTTAACCAGTGAGTGTTAGGTACTGTTGAATGGCACACATTCTAACTATTAAGATGAGAAATAAATTGCTAAGATACTTCATAAACTGTTATTTTAATTATGCACCAAATCCCCGTTCCTTCAAATTCAGTGAAAGAACTCCCATTGACTTCAAAGGGACAAGGATTTGGTCCGAAATGCAGAAATCAGTGTAAGTGGTGAAAGATTTTAGATTAGTTGTGAGGCTGGTAAAAGCATTCTGTGTTTTGTCTGAATTTGCTTGTATTGTATATGTGGACACATTTTTATTTTTTTGCATTGCAACTGCTGCCATCTACTGCATAAATGGTGGGATTACGTTTACTTAACATGAAGGGGTTACATTGGACGACTTAATGGAAAAGAAGAAAGGCAGATTTAGCTGCTTTAGCAGTTCTTCCAATAAACATGGTAAAATGTGTTCTGTTTTGCAGTTGAGCATTCTTTTGTGCAAATGATGCATTTTATATGTTGGTTCTTGAAAACGTATATGCCTTTTAAAAATATAGAAATAAACAGCTTTTGCATGCAGACATGCATCATGCATGTAAATGATCTGCTATTTCAAATGCATGCTTCAAACAGATTGCTGTTTGCAGTGCTTTAACTTTCTAAAGGCTCATTTTTATCCCTTTAAATTTCCACTGAACTGTGCCTTTGTTTGAGAGTGTTCTAGGTTAAGCGTATGCTTACCTTTTCAAAAGGCAAGTGAGCCAGATAGAAAAGCATCTCAGATATGAAAAAACCTACCAAAGGATTTGAGAAGCTGTATAACTGACCATAGTGTAAGTTTAGAACAGCATGTTTTAGAACTGTAGACTGTACAATTATATTGTTTCGGTTGTTGTGTCCTTCCCTCCCTCCCCACATCCCCATTTAATGCAAAATTTAACAAACTAAATACAATGTTCTTATGCTATGTACTTTTTTCCTTTCATCTTTTAATTTTTTTTCATATAGAAAGACTTTTAAAATGTAGCTGCTAATTTCCCATCTACGTCCTTCTAATAATGGGAAACATAGCAACTTGTCAAAATCACAGTGATAGCAGTTAGGAAGATCTAGTTCTAGTTTAAAATCCTGCGTACAACAGAATTATCAGCGCAATGGCTTACTTGTTGTGGTGAGGCAATCACTTTTGTTAAATAGCAGCTAAGATCTGGAGTGCAGTTGACAAATCTGACCCAGTTATGTATGATATGAAAAATATCAGTCCAAACAGAAATTTGTAAATTGAGAGGATACAGGGGATGCATTTTAAGGAAAATACTAGAAAAAATAAACAAAATGTAAAATTCAAGTAATATTTTGATATTAGATTATATCCTATAAGTAAGTATATCTGCTAATTGAATAAAATATATGTAAAACTTTTCAGAAAAATCCTTACTGGATATTTTAAACCGTCTTGTTGATTCAATTTGAAATTATTTATACTCCTTGAACTATTCAGTCTACTTTTCTAGTGGCTTGGATAAGTTTTATGAGCTGGAAAACCTTTTTAAAACATGCTAAAAGACTGCAGTAGTTTTTCGTACATACTGGAAGTGAACCAGCTAAACCATTGAGACCATTCATGTGTGAGAGAGGGTTGTAGGATTGGGGTCTTTGACTTTGAGAGTTGGATTTTCAAAAACAGTCAGCATTGGCCTATCTCTGCTTTTGTGTATGTCAATGAGAATTTTACTATTGACTTCAATGGGATCAGAGTTAGGCTCCTACTGTGCACTTAAAAATTCACCCTAAATCATTCTTTTCCAGCCACATGTATTTTTTCATGAACCTCCATCTCCATGGGAAGATTGCAGAAGGACTGCAAGATTAGGCCCTCTTTCCTCAGCTAATTCCAGATAAATCATGTTCTCCATCTGTTTTATTGAGTATACCAGGTTCTCAAGACCCATGCAGTAATCCCTTACATCTCAAGTAATCTGTGGAGAGCTAGTTCATTTGGTACATCTGCATGGAGAGTTGACGCATTTATACTGTTACTATTTGGAGCCACGCTACCAAAGCTTCCCCACCTATACCACATCTTCAATGGGGGTTGCCAGCGGAGAGTGAGAACCTGTCGGAACGAATACTAACAGGATCAACATAGGGCTTGTCTACATGGTGCATTAGTCTACACTAAAGGGATATAAATTCTAGTGTGCACTAGCGTGTTGTACACAAACTGGCCTCTGTGGACCCTGCTGGCATGCATTAAAAATTCCCAAGTGTGTTAATGTAGTTCTGTTTGGAACAGGATTACATTAACGCACAGCAGGAAACTTTTAGTGAATGCCAGTTTGTGTGCAACACACTAGTGCGCACTAAAATTGATACCCCTTTAGTGTACCTATGTCCTAACTCTGTAGGAGATAGACAAGTCCCATAGCCATAGCACAGAGCTATGTTTATCTCTTAAACACAAACACTGAGTGACTTCAGTGTCAGAGTGTATAGTGCCCCTATTCATTCTCTACATACCTTCCAATTTCTGCAACAAATGAGGCAGGGGTCCGGTGTTTAAAAATTTTATGTAATTGTATAATTAAAGACTGTATCATAATGCATACTTGATGTGAGGCCAGATTAAGGTTGCACAGGCAACCTTAATTCTGGCATTTCCTAACTTTAGAGTGTTTGATTTTGCAACTAGAATAATGTTCTTTTAATATGCTTTATTGTTCGTAATTTACTAGGTTTTAAAAAAAAGCAAACTGAAAAAAACCTCAGCAATTCCATCATGTAGAAATGACCTGAATTACAATATAAGGATGCCTGGGAAATTTTCAGTGATAAACTGTTTAACTTGCCCCTTCATCGTCTGGTCAGTCTTTAAAATGCCAACCTTTAGAAAGTTCATATACTTCCCAGATGTAGGCGGGTAAACAAATAGATATGTGTCTGTTAAACAAATAAGCTTGGCTTTAAAAAATTCTGCAGTGTATTTTTAGAAAATAACAGAAATAGCAACTTGTTCAAGTCACAATGATATTAATAAGGGATATATAGTTGCGAATCCCATGTATAACAGAATTATTGGAGCAGCCAGCTTTGCGGTGGAAAAGAACAATCATTTTAGTTGAATAACAGCTAAGAGTCAGGCAATAGCTGATATATTTGATCTAAATACTGTATGCTTTGGAAAATATCAAATGTTGCATGTGGTGTTTATATTGCTTAAAACAATCACGTTATACCTGAAATTGATTCATATAATTTGAATTAAGGTGATATTTTCTAGTGCTCTAGATGTAAAGGGAGCATATCTTAATAAAGAAGATAATCCCTGGGTATTTCTATGCATTCATATTTTCTAAGGAGGAAAAACATGTCTCTCGCTTAGCACACCAGAGCTCTAACAGAAGGCCAGTCTCATTAAGGTCATAAGGTTTTCCACTGTTTCATCCTATACACTGTTATTTCCCTGCATAAACTCCTTCTCCTTAAAAGGCTGTAGTCATATAACTCAGTCTGTTCAGTGCAGATGCCAGTGCCAGTTTGGATTAGCTAGGGTGGTGTGCTCATGCAGTGTTGCTACTGAGTTCCACTTGGGACTGAAAGACTTGTTATCACTCCTGAATCTAGGTCTCTCTATACTGCCATTCATAGTACTACTACCAAGCCTCTCTGTTGACTTATTATTAGAGTTTAATACGTGTTAGGTTTCTAATTTCCCCTGTATTGTCTATTATTCTATCATTGCTCCCCACACTTGTTCCCAACACTACACCTGCAATGTCACAAGTTGAAATAGGATTGATTAGGACCCTGTTATAAACAGGGTGAAATCCTGGCCTCATTGTAATAAATGACCAAACTCCTAATGACTTCAGCAGGGCCTAGATTTTACCTAGAACCTTCATTTTTTAAAAAACAGCTAAATTCAGGAAAAGTGGGGTGAAATTTCTGACTGTGTATTGACCAGTAATAGAATCTCGCTAGGATTGAACTTTAGGCTTGTCTTAAAATTATATTATTTTTATGCTTTTCCCTGTTTTATAAACAATCTGATATTTATTTGAAATAAATAAATATACACTGTCAGTGAGTGACACTTTATAAGAAATAGAATAGTAGCAGAAAGCTTCCATCATGTTTTCTAACTGGAGGACAATCAATAGATCTGTGCCACAAGACCTGAACTTCCCATTTTTGTCAGATGTAGGTATGCTACAGCCTGGAAACAGTGGGCCTAATTCCCCTTCTGCTTGACATCTGTTTTATACCATTGCAGCTCCACTGATCTCACTGGAGATCCCTGATTTGCACTGGTGTATGTGAGAGGGAAATAAGGTATTGTGCTTAAGTATGCATTTATTTCTATTAATTGAGTCCTCATCTCACTGATTACTCAAGTGAATAAGAGTTGCAAGATCAGGCACTTGGTAAATCCCCCCCGCCCATCATCTACAAAGAAGCCATTCCCAGTTTTGGCAAGTAAAAAGGCTGCAGAACTCCAACAGAAGACAGAGGGTCATATTCTGCTCTGTTACACCAGTGTAAATGCAGAATAACTCCACTGGCTCATCTGAGAGGAAACTTTGTCCCAGGAAGCCTGTCTTCCTCCCATTGAAATAAGGACCATAATTCTCATTGATGTCATTTGTGCGGGGTCAACCTTAACACTATTCATAAAAGAGTTGGGGGAGGGAAGTGGAAGGGGTTCTGAACAAATGTGGAGAAAAATGTAATAATGAAAAAAATATCAGAAGAATTGTGAACAGGGAAGTTGTCTAAGAAAAGGAGAATTAATGTATCCTCTGAATTAGGTAGTTTAAATATAACTGCTTTTTCTACTACACAGAAGAAAAAAAATCCAGCAACCCACTAGTTACCATAGCAACTGCCACAACCCCTAGTACAGTAGAGTACTTCTGCTTTTCCGATATCTTAAAGAAACACAGCTACAATTATGTGGTGACATTTAGGCCTTGATGCATAGTGAAAGCATTCTTATTCAGGAAGCGCATGTAAGCAACTGATTTAGTGCTGTCCTGAACAGGAATGGACTTAAATATATACTTAAGTGCTTTCTTGAACTGGGGCCTGAGGGCACTTGATGTCTTAATTTTTTTAAAAAAGAGCACTGATAATAAACAAATATTTAAAATACTTTCTGTATCTTACACAATAATTCATCTTAATGTAATTTTAAACGTAGTGGTTTTCTATTTCCCCTGCCTTATTTTACCATGAAGAGATTATTATAACGGACAGAAATAAAATAAAATATTACTCTTGGGAGTAATATGAATAGTGCAAAACAAAGTTGTTTGGATGGTATACAGAGCTCATATTCTGTGTGTTTATAGTTTGAAGTTGATCTTCATAAATGACAAGCTTTTTCAACAAATGAGTATACATATTTCTGTGCTCAGCTACAGAATAGTCTCACCAAACCTGTATATTAATTAATCAGTGAAAGTCCTGAGGTTTACTTTTTCATTCATACAATAACGCAAGCTGTGTGTTAAAGATTCACAGACTTCTTTTCAAAATATTTTAATGTTTTCTTACGCTTTGTATGGAAAGTTTGGTGGTTTTCCAGTTGTTCAAAACAGCTGAAGTTTTGTTTTCTGTTTAGTTCAATAATATCAATTTATGGTATAAAAGATAAACTATATTTGTTGTTCTTTCACCCTGGCTAAAATGTTGGTTTTTCTGCTTGCAAAATCATATGGCATAATATTTCAGAACTTATGAGAGGAAGAAAAGTTGGCAACTGTTTAAACTGCAGACATGAGACAGCATCCTAAGTAGGAAATCGTGACTGCCAGTGACTTATTGTTGAACATTAAAATAATCCCTTTTGAACAATATTAATTGTTGATTTTTTTTAATCTTTTGTCTCATTTATAAAGAAAAACATATTGTAAATAATGCACATGCGCTAACTAGGCACATGAGTGATTTAAGTTCAGTATTAAAAAGCTGCTTATATTATGTTAAAAGAGCTATCTGAAACAAAGGAACCTTGTGAAACAAAAATCTATCTTTCAGTGTTTAATGACTGGACTGTTTTCTATTGTTTGAACAATTGGATGAGTATTTTAGATCTTGTTTCTTATCTCTGTAATGCAACATTGAGGAAGTGTGAAATTTCATATAATGATGTATTTGTAGCGCCAGATCCTCAGCTGTTGCAAATATTTGCTGAGAATCTGGCTAACACAGAGTTGGCAGTCTCACCATCGAGTCCAGGAATTTCCGGGTATGCAAACTGAACTACCCCTTGCCACCTAGAGATGGTCTGTCTAGATCAGGTTTGATGCAGTTTGGCAGGTCAATGTGGAGAAGCTTATACTGCCTGTTCCGTACCTGACCTGAAGAGAAAATTCTAGAGGTTCTGATTCTTATTTACAGTAAGGTGTGTGTAATTTACACCCACTATATAGCTTCTTTAAAATGCCAGAGTGATGTAAAGGAGCCAAAGTGTAAATGGAAATGTGGCCCTTCAGTCTTCAGGACTATCATTCCAGCAACAGTAACAAAGACAAAAAAATCACAAAAACAATTATATAAAAAAACTTTTTAGTTATCAGTTTGATATGAAAACAGCCTACAATGTTTCCAGCAATAGTTGCTAAGATACTAAAAGCAAAAGTCTAATTGGCTGTTGTCCTTGCTACTCCCCAGTGACTTCAATGCTACTTCTATCCTCACTCTTGTTTTCCTACGTACGGTGACATCCCCACTTCATAAGGGGGCAAGAGTAAGCCCTTGTAGTCTGTGTACTAAGGTTTTCCTTTCATGTTGACAAGCACAGCCAAAGAAATAATGTTCAGTTTTAGAACTGCTGATGGTTATGCTCATTCCTGCTTTCTTAATTCCTTTTGCAGCATGAGAGTATCTCCTTACGCCTCTGAAGAATTGAGAATCAGTGGGTGTGACCAATATCAGCTGGTTTTGTCTAACAAACCATTAACTACAGTTTCTAATTATTCAGTAGTGATTTCACCATATGTATAGTAAATCACTTGTGTGTAACAAATTTTATAATCCCCATTTATCATTGGCAATCCTCCTTATCCTTTGTATTACCCATTGCACCATTACCAGTGCTTCTTCCTGTCTACTCGTGTCATATTTTCAGATATAATTACCTCCTAGCTCCTCACCTTCGTGTTTTACTTTTTTAATTTGGAAAATAAAAATAGAGAGTGCTCAACTTTGACAGATTGATCAGAGTGTGATGGCTTCTCTTCTCTTCTGTTTGAAAGGACCTTTATTGCACTTATTGGAATTGCCAAGCATGTTAGCTGGGACCTAACTATTACCTTTCTTCTGGTGTGGCTCTGAAAGAACCTCAAACATGATACTGAAACACATCACACAAAAGAGGTCTCACAAACTAGGTCAGGCATATTCCTTTTTCCATACAGCATCTTCTAAGTGCAATGTCTCTTCACTGAACTCGGTGATACATTTTCAGTAGAAGTGTTAAATTGTTGAAACAACAGAAATATCCTCTAATACATCCTAGAGTCATGTGCATTTACCTCTGCCAACAAAAGGAGGGCTGGTAAAGAGTCCACTACACTGTGACTTCCTTCTGCTGTTCTTCTGCCTTTTGAATAAAACGCTTTGTAAACCTAAACAAGTAGAGGTGTTCTTTTAATAAGATATAAAAACAAATCACGTGCAACTGCTGGCTTTGGCTGTAAATCTAACACTTATTTTATCTCCTGACAGCAAGCATGCCAACAAGTGAAACTGAATCTGTGAACACTGAGAATGTCAGCGGAGAAGGAGAGAGCCCAGCATGCTGTGGCAGTCTGTGGTGAGTACATACAGCTCCAATTAAGATGTCAAAGTGTTTCCAGCATCCTAGGATTAAAAAGAGACATTTTTTTTCCCTTTTGCCTACTCAAACATATTTGCTTTGAAATACTCAGGCTTTGTTAGATGCTTATATTTTTGGCTTTTAGTTATTAATGGTAAAATCTAACCACAATTTTATCTAAAATTCTGAAGTCAGGACAAATATAGATATATTTCATAAAGTATCCATTTGAGCCTTACATTTAGAAAGGTTATAGAGTTTTTAATTTTGCTGCTTCACAAACACCAAGAAGAAAAGAAGAGACGTAACCTAAGAAATGCAGCAGAGACTAATGTCTTTTAATAATTGAAACATGATCTGGCATATGCATATTTTACAAGTAGCTAAAAACTGATAATTATTAGATTGCTATAAGAGTATAGCACTAACATAATGATTGTGATAATGACTTTCATTCACATAACATCATTCTTCCAGAAGGTTCCCAAAGCACACTGAAACAGCTTTTTAATATCCAGGATTTGTTTCTCTGCAAATATCTGTGCTTTACATATGTATATATTTTGGTCCCCAGAGGATAAGATTTAATTACCTTTCTTTCTCATGTAAAATCCATGTTGGTAAAGAATAATATCAGAAAAATAGTGGCAAACAGATGACAATAGTGTTTCAGCATTCATGCAGCGTTATGTTGAGAAAACACTTTTATGCACAAACTTTGAGTAATTCCACTGCTTTGATTGCCAAGCACAGCATTGCGAGGAGAAGGGATTGTATAAATGATTGTTTCTATATATTCTTAAAAATGTGTTTTCCTTTTCTTTTAGTCAAACTATCTCAAAATCCAAGTTCAGGTCAGTATTTTCCTCTCTTTTCCATCACTTTTTTCCTTGCAATGATTTACACATCATTACTATGTGATTCTGTATTTTCTGTATTAGAATTTGATGGGATGAAAAATGTTACTGACAGAGATTAGGGAATACAATTGAAGACGATTCATGAACATTCTTGGGAATAAAGTACCCCAATTTGTTTTGCTGGTATTTGCAAGTCTTTTTTCACTTATTCTCAAACATTTGGGCAAGTGAGTTTTTATTCACAAGAATGCTCATGGAAAGGAAGTTCCATGAGTAAAAGCAAGAATATTTTTATCTTTTAATTTACCATATATACTCGTTCATTAGCCCATTCATTTGTAAGATGACCCCCTAAAATGGATAGGTAAAAACAGCAAAAACTGTATGACCCTTTCATAAGCTGACCCTATATTTCTGGGGTTGGAAAACTTTGGCTCCCAGCCTGTCAGGATAAGCCGCTGGCAGTTTGGGATGTTTTGTTTACTTGAAGCATCTGCAGGCATGGAGCCCCTCTGCTCCCTCCACTTCCCGCAGCTCCCATTGGCTGGGAACGGCGAACTGCGGTCACAGGGAGCTGAGAGGCTCCATGCCTGCAGATGCTCCAGATAAACAAAATGACAATGTATTAGATATTCAATTCAATGATTCCACAGAGTTTAAAATCATCAAATTTTGGTGTAAACCCATTTATAAGCCAACTCCAGCTCTTTGATGCGTCACTTTTTTACCAAAAATATTCGGCTTATGAATGAGTATATACAGTACCTACTTTTTTTCATTTTCATAGAATACGTATTGAGAAATTAGAAATAGCAAATAAATTTGCAAACAGAAAAGAGACTCCTTCTGTTTATAAAGGTCAGGTCACTCAATCACGGAACAAAAACAATGCCATCTGACTTAGGTGACCACATATAATCATGTATAGCAAATAGTCATAGCAGTTTGCAAACAATCCACAGGCTAACTATTGTTCACAGACATTCATTGAACAACAGAGATAATCAAGAAGATAAATGAGAAGATTCTAACAAAGCAATTCTGGAAGTTGGACTCCTCCAATTTCCTTGTCCCTGATAAAACCTGTTTCATGCTTGGATCGGTAGCAAAAATTTCACTGACAACACTTATGTATTGTGCTTTTAGCAGTTGACCTGGCTATTGTGTCTATGCTTATTCTACCAAATCTAGCAGCTGTTTTGTTACTGCTGAGCACAACATCTTTCTGTTATGTCCAATAGGAGTGGGTGGATGTTGCTCTTGAGTAGCCCTCTTCCTTTTTAAATGAGAGATCCCAAAAGGTAGTCATAAATTGTGCTCTTCCACTCTGAAGGCCTTTTCATGTGAGATGTGGTACGGTTCCACCTTGTCACTCCTACAGTTCAACGTATATGTGAGTTCACTGGTAGGCTAATTAAGAGAAGCTGATTTCAGTTTGCAGATGATCCCAAGTTTTGTCCATTGCTTCTGACCCTGATGGTGCAATGGAACAAATGCGTGAGATTGTGGCTTTTTTTAAGAGTTAGGTGGTTGAGGATCAGTCAGTACACTGAAGTAGCATAGATAGGTTGTGGAAAGCAACTGGAAGACTAGAGTGGGTTATATCTCACCCCTGATCAAGGTCAAGTGTTGCCATTTGTTAAGCGGCTTTACAAGGTGGAGTTTTGTTCAAAATAGGATACTTATGCATAATAAACAGGTGGGCATGGCCTGGAGTGCTTTGTTATCTGCATTTGTGAGAAAATTGTGTCCATTTCTTTTGGACGTACACCTTGTTACACCTACCCATGGTTGTTTCATCTTGAGAATAGATAACTGCAATGGATTGTACATGGGACTATGCCATAAGACTGTTTGGAAGCTGAAACTAATGGAAAATTAAAGAGAAGAAAGCCAAGAGATTACTCTCTTCCTCCACGTTAGCAGCTTCTAAATCATGCCTGGCTGAAGTATTTTTGCTAATTTGTCTCCAGTTAATTCCACAAACCAATATCTGCTCCTGTGAAACCTCTTTTAATCTACTCCTCAGAGGGGAACATCTGCTTCAGAGATGCCACCAGAGACCTAGTAACCATACCCTCAAAACAGATTGATAACACACCTTCTTTCTGAATTTGGCCCATTTGCATGACAGAAAATGTTAGAAGCACTGTAGGAAAAGCAAGCCAACACTGTACTGTGATCTACCCCCATTCTAGTGAAAGAGAGCCATGAGCATCTAAAACCTCTACTAAATGACACTATAAACACGTCCTTTGAGGAAGGAAAGTTCCTACCAAACCTAAAGCTTGCCATAATCCAGCCAGTATGTAAGGAACCACTAACTGATGCAACCAACCTCTCCACCACTGCCCATTCCCAAGCAAGCTTACTGAGTAGATCACCAGTCAGTCTCCAGCTCTTCCTATTTCTGCCAGTATCCCTGGATGCCTCTGAGACAGGCTTTAGGCTGAAATGTGGAACAAAGTGAGTGCTTGTGGAGTTGAAGGATGATATCCTCTTGGCCACAGTCCAGGACTATACTTTCATATTTATATTGCTAGGCACAGCATTTGATATTGCCAACTACTGAAAGTTGCTATCCCTCTTTAGAAGTTCAGCAGGAGGTTTACTGGGATCACACTGAAAGGGCTTCAGATATTCCAGAAAGTCATAATGGCCATCAGCTCCTCTACCTCTAGAGCTCTTACTTGTGGAGTCCTACAGGGATCTATCTGCTCTTTCATCCTTTTCTCTGCCAATCATACCCAACTCTACTTTACCATCATATCAGGTGCAGCTTGCACCAAGGTCCTGGCTGCATTCAACAGCTGTTGAGAAGACAAAGTGCGTTGAAGAATGTTCACCTTTGCCCTTTTATCATTTGCAAACTAGCTGTTCTCCTAATCTCCTCACTGCTTCTGGATACCCAAACAACCATGACTGCAAAATTTCCTTTTTCCCACAGAAAGGTCAAGAAAAAAGACTGCACCCCATTCTTTTATATTTGAACCTAAAACCAGTAATCCACATATTTGTGATCTTCAGGCTTGACTACTGTAATTCTCTGTATTTAGGAATGGAATCACTGATCCCTAAAAAACTAAATTTAGCTCAAAATAAAGCAGCCCATCTGCTTAGTAGCAGAGGCTACACATTACACATTGTTCCCATGTTCAACTCTCCTTGGTTTCCTGGTAAGTACTGAGTCAAATTCAAGTTTTCAGTCATCATCTAGCTCCTCCATGAGACTGGTTTAAGTTTCCTCAGGGAACGTCTTTCCCTGCACGATCATGACCTCCCACAACAGCTGTGTTATTTTGGAACAGTGGCACAATTAATCTCAAGAATCATAAACTCAAGAGTTTTCTCAGCAACTGGTTCCCTAATCTGGAAGTCACTTCCAGAAGACATCAAAAGACATCAGATTGACCAGATTTCTTTGCCTTCAGATCAAAATTCAAAACTCACTTGTCCAACCTAGCCTACCCATAATAAGACAAGAAAGAAAGGAAGCCAAAGAGAGGCAGATTTTCATGTGTATTTTTCTGTAAATTCATAATATGCTCAAAAGTCGTGACAATGGGTGTAGTATAAAATCCTAGCTAGAGGTATAATGCAGCTGCCTACTTAGTAGGTGGCTATTTATATCAAAACTATCTTACATTAATGTATCTATGACCTGCACTGTCTGCCTACCAGCTTCCAGGTGGAATTTAAGGTTTGGGGATTCCGCTATAAAAGCCCTATATGGTTTGGAACCGAATTTCTGGACAGACTCTCTCACTGTACAAAACTGCTACAGTTGTAGTCAGTGGAAACACTTAAGCAGGAGTACTCATATTTCAAATGGAAAAGAGCTTCTTGCAAGGTGTTCTGTTGTGAAAGGCTGACAACTCTGGCATTTACTTCCTCAGCAGTTCAAAATACAGTAGCCTGAAATCTGTTGACCTTCAGGGCATGCTGAGAAGCACACCTTTTCTCTCTGACTTTTGGGGATGTGAGGTTTGAGGGGTGGAGGAATAGTTTGGAGGGGGGTTGTCATTAGTGGGTGTACTTGACTGTACTCTCACTGGCTTATTTGGACTGTTCATTGATTTATTTTATTATTTAGTACTATATTTTATGGATGGTAGGTTTTGGAACTGCCTACAACCTTGGATACATGCTTAGAATCTAAAGCCCACATTTTCAGAAATGCTATCTAATTATGGGCACCCAACTTTACACCCTTGTGACCTGACAAAGATGCTGGGCACCCAGTGCTCCCATGAATGAATACTGTGCATATGGTTTTAATTTTGTAAAATTTCATGTAATGCTGGATGTTGCTGATTCAAAATCATCTGGAAATGTACAATTTTTAAATAATTTTCCACAATTTTATTAGCAAATCTGAGTAAATAATCAAATGTAGAGAAGAGTTATTATTGGTATCTGTTAACCAAAATAAGACTCAAATTTTACAATCGGATCTATACAATACAGACCCCTGCACTGACTTTAGTCTAGACCATCCACCTGTGTGGATTCAATTACAGGATTGGGGACCAAGGACCATTTGAAAATAAATGAATAAAAATAAAATTACCAACAAATGTGTCAACGTCATGACTTGCTCATAAATGTGAACATAAAAAAGCTAAATTATTTAGATGAGAATTAACGTAAAGAATAATTTGGCCAGCTGTGGTATATTATATTAACAATGAGTGTCCCTTCTGTTTTAAATACTTCTTCAGAATTGTCACTACAGCTGTGACAAAGATTTTGGGAAAAATGCCTTGATAATTTCAGAACAGCAACATTATACTTTATTACAAATTTGTGCAAAATGGGGTTCACATCAAATAAAAAAAACCCTTAAGTTTCATTCTTCACTACAAAAATTTATCTTTATCAAACTATAATGTTTAAAATTTAAAATTTCAACGCTTTGCCTGCAAAATAGGAAGATCTTGAATGAAAATGGTCTCACTTATTTTCAAGTTCATATTTCTGCAGTTTTTTCTGAAGAGGCATCACAGTGGGACAACATGAAACTTTGATGCCTCCCTCCCCCCTTTTGTCTCTGTGTGTGCATAATCGTGAATATTTTAAGAAGGGAAGAAAATATGTGCTATACCCCTCAAATGAGGCTTTGTTTTATAACTGTAAGCTTAATTCACACTAAAGCCTGTCGACCTTTACATATGGGCCTAAAATTGGGCTACGCTCCTTGGGCTACGTTTTCAGAAGGTTTCCTGGGTTTAGCTGTACTGTTTGTGTCAACTGTCTCTGAGTCAGGCCATAAATCCATAAACACTGAAAATTTTGAAAAGAACTGGTCACTTCTTTACAAAACTTTCACTGTTTAAGGATTTAGAGCCTGATCCAATGACCATTGAAGTCAAATAGGAATCTTTCCATTGACTTCATAGATCAGGTGCTTGGAGATGACTATGAGTCCCTCCAGCTCGTATGAGTGATCAAGTTCTTGGGGGCCTTATCCTATTTTTATTGACTTCAACAATGCAGAATTGTGCCCTACGAGTAAAAAATACTGTTTTTTGCATATCCAGTCAGTGAATATATTGATGATGTCTAAGTGCATAGATGGCTGGACAAGAGTGTTCTTGAACACACTGTCAAGTTAGTTCCATGCAGAGATTTTCCTTCATATGATTATTATACTCTATAGGCAATGAAATTTTTCCATAACAGTAACTGAGCAATTACTATTTTCCATAATCACAAGCATGAGTTTAAGGGGAGTGAAAGAACCTCACATACTGCTTGACTGTTTATTTTGCCAATTCATTTATTTTTATGAAGACACAATTACAGATTGGATCTACCACCTGAGGCAGATTAGAACATTTCTAATTTTATATATACTAGGTATGGTACCTGCTGACTCAGGGCAGCAGAGGTACTAAGACTTTTTATCTAATTATTTGTAGCAATTTATTTAAATATTATAGAGTGTAAACAAAAAAAAATAGAAAAGTTTAGGGTCAGAAATAGCATTAGCTTATGAACTTCAGTTGTAAAGTGCATTACAATATACTGGAGAAGGGCTGAACCCACACCCTTAAATCCAAACTCTTTCCATTTTGAAACTAGTGCCAGATCCCAGTGCAGTCATAGGAGTCTTTCCACTGACTCCGGTGGGGTTTGGATCAGAACGTTGACATGAGAGACTCAGATTTATTATCCAAATCCACTCCCGTGGATCGATTGATTTACCTATCTATCTACCTATCTACCTACCTACCTACCTTATAAGGCTCCCATTACTGTAGTATCTGAGTGCCTCACAATTTTTCATGTATTTATCCACACTACACACGTGTGAGGTAAAGTACTTTTATGGGTATTCCCATTTCATAAATAGAGAACTGAGGCACTAAAGAGTAAGTGGCTTACACAAGGTCACACAAGAAGCTTTGGAGGAAGCAGAGAACTAACTCAGGTCTCCCAAGTCCTGTGGTAGCACTCTAACCATTGGACAATCCTTCCTCTCTGAGTCAATTCAAAACTAGATGTGGCCTAATTTCCAACTTCAGTTTGTATGCATCAAAAATCTCATGAATATGGCCACCCACCATCCTAGGATTTCAGCCCAAATTGGTAGTGTTCTTGCGAACAGTTGACATTGTGAGAGTTCCATCATTATGGGGTCGTTTCTCACAAGTTAATCTAAAAAAAAATCTGCATTGTTTAATCCAAACCCAAACTGTATCCATGGTTCAACTTGAAATGCAAATTCTGATTCTTAAACTTAATCTGAATCTAGATCTGGTTTACTTAGATATATCTTGTTATGCAATGAAGTGCAATGTGATGTACTAGGTCATGCAATATTGAGTTGGCTTTGACATTGTGAAGTGATGTCACAATCTATTAAACTGTATGAAAATTATATAGAAATGTTCAACACTAATTTGTTAAAGTTTTCATTTTTTGTTTTTTATTTGGCTGTAAACTTGAACAAAATTATCATCTTTTTAGCTGCACTTGGTAGTAATGCACACAGCTGTCTGTCAGATTTCTTTCTTAGTTTCATTTATACACACATATGTATACCCACAAATCTCCCACCAAACACAAATCTCCAAGTTCAAATACTGTAATATTTTTCCATAGAATAATGCATGTGCTTTTGTTCTAATTTTCAGTCGACGCTGGCGTCGCTGGAACCGATTCAATCGAAGAAAATGTAGAGCTGCAGTAAAATCTGTCTCGTTTTATTGGCTGGTTATTGTCTTGGTCTTTCTGAACACATTAACTATCTCTTCTGAGCATTACAATCAACCTGACTGGCTGACACAGATCCAAGGTACAAGCAAAAACCATTTTTCCTGTTTTTAACTACCGAAAAATGAAAGCTTTCCTTGATTACTTCTGTATTTTGCCATTTTGAAGTTTATTTGTTATCCTTCAGGACATCCAGTTTAAAGAAATCGATATAGGGAATGACCAAATGTTTTCTATTTCCACATCTGCAACACAGCTTAATGACATAATGTACAGGCAAAAACCTACAGAGCCAAATTGTAAACATATGCCATTATGCTTTAGACATATTACCATTGTCAACCCATGTGATCAAAGATAAGGAAGGACAAATGCTAACTTGCACATCAGAATAGGCTGTGAATCATTTTTTCTTAATTCCAGTCTGGGTTTGAACTATATTTTTAGCCGGGATAATTTACATAATAACTTAGAATGATGTAGCATTTTTAGATCAAAGGGAGGGATTATACGCCTCATGCAAAAATGGTGTTAAATGCAAAGCAATGTGTATTTCCCTCCAAAGAGATAAGATAACTGGCATGGAAAATGGATAAAAGTTAGTCAAAATATGAGATCTATAAAATAAATCAGAAGTATCTAAAACATTATAATTTTCTGAATGTTTTGTTCCAGATATTGCAAACAAAGTACTTCTGGCATTATTCACCTGTGAAATGTTAATAAAGATGTACAGCTTGGGCCTACAGGCTTATTTTGTATCCCTCTTTAACCGTTTTGATTGCTTCGTTGTTTGTGGTGGCATTGTTGAAACCATACTGGTGGAGTTGGAAATTATGTCACCCCTGGGAATCTCAGTGTTCCGCTGTGTTCGTCTTCTACGTATTTTTAAAGTGACAAGGTAAGATTATGAATTAATGCATTTTCCTGCTGCTAATTTTAGGGGTACTTGTATGGTGATCAGCAATTCTTTTGTAATATTTCATCACACACTGTTCTTTTACAGTTTTTTTTTGTGTTAACACACGCATTTTAATTTATAGGCACTGGACATCCCTGAGCAACTTGGTAGCATCCTTGTTAAACTCAATGAAGTCCATTGCTTCACTGTTGCTTCTGCTTTTCCTCTTCATCATAATCTTCTCATTGCTTGGAATGCAGCTGTTTGGAGGCAAATTTAATTTTGATGAAACTCAAACAAAACGGAGCACCTTCGATAATTTTCCACAAGCTCTTTTAACTGTATTCCAGGTAATTTTCTTTCACCCCGTATGAAACGTTTTACTTTTGAACAACAAAAATGTTTAGGTAATCTTGTCTCCTGAAAAAAATCACAAATACTATTTATTCTGTTTACTTTAAGTAGCATTCTGCTCATTATATTCAGTACTCTGGTAATTTTGCACCATTTGTACCATTTGTTCCATATCTTATTTGATCTATCTATGCAACATAGCTTTCATGTTACTTCATTAAATTAAGTCTTCTTTGTCCATCAAAGACATAACTAGAATAAAAACTAGAAGTTATTTAATTTGAATTAATGTTTTTCCTGTAAGCTTGTTAACTGTCTGTTTTGTGGTAGATGTGTGTATTGCTAATGTTCAGCTACTTCTTAGTAGGATAAATTGAGAAACATTGTAAAAGTGTATATCTGTGTGAATCATATCACTTCATATCATAAAAAACTAAATATGGATTTCTTTAAAGGGACACTGTTTATTATTATATATATTTTAAAACATTCATATCTGTGTTACTAGTAACTGATTATTAAAACTAAAAGAATTCTTACAATCTAACTTCCTTTTCACTGTTTATGGTGTTTGTTTACTTTTTATATTTCTTTCAGCTTGGGCAATGAAATTAGGCTAGTCTCTTTCATTTTTAATTCTAGTCATTTTCACATTTAGGGTTATAGGCATTAACACAATAGTGCAGTGTTTGGTTTGGGTGAATATTTGGCTCTGTGTCACAATTTCCTTTCACTCAAATAGAAGTTCCATAGGATGATGCTTGAAACAAACAAAGAAAAAACTCTTTCCAATGAGTTTAAAAATAAAGATATACTAATGAGAAATATTTCTGTAAGGCTTAAATTTCCTAAAAAAATATTAAAAATAATGGGGCACAATTAGCCTGACGGTGTCCCTTTGAAAATTTAGGTTAGTGTTTCCAAGCTCAGGTGCTTGAAGTTAGGCTGCTACATCCATATCCAGGCACCTAAATAAATGGCCTGATTTTCAAAGGTGCCAAGCTCCCACAGCTCCCAAGGAAGCTGCTGAATACTGAACAGCTTGGAAAAACCAGAATTCTTATTTAGGTGCCCAAATATGGACTTCGGATAATGAAATAGTAGCCTTTGTGCATGTATGACTTTCTTACACAGTCACTGAATTATCTGTCACTGTGATGCGGGTATTTGAGGATAGAACTAACAGCTTCTAAATTGCTGAAAAATATATACAGTGTCCCTATAATCTGTGTTCTAATAATCAGGCTTCTCATAGTAATGCAAAATAAAGTGCTAAATGCATAGGAGACCAGCTGTAAACTATCCTCCACTTAACTAATCAACAAGTTCCTTTAGATTTCATCCTTTGGTACAGCAGCAAAGTTGCAAGAAACAATAGAAAGTAGGAAAATTATTCATTCTCCAATAGCATGTGAGCGCCAATTCAGTATGAAACCCCCTCCATTTAAAGCAATATAGTAATGGTCCCAGTCTCCAGTTAGGACTCAGATTGGGACAATTTAATTTGAAGGTGTAACCCACTATGGTGTATAGTTTTGGAAAGGGTTTGTGGCCAACATTTTTTAAAAATGAGTGCCTAAAATTTGTCTCCTAAGCCATACTTAGGTTCCTAAATGAGAGTCCACATTTTCAAAGGTGCTGAGCATGGAGGCTTCAGTAGAAGCTGCTGCATATGCAGCACCATTGAAAATCAGGCTACTTTGGTGCCTACATAAGAATTTAGGAGCTTAATTTTAGGCACCTTTTTTTTAAAAAAAATTTGGACCATAAGCATAGACATACAGTTCATTGGCATAAATGCTTCATATAGATAAAAACTGGTAAAGCTAAACCAAGAGATGCTTATTTAAATGGAAATATTAAAATATTGTATAACAACAAACAGATTACTACCGTGTTTACTATATAAAGCATCCTATGCAGATTGATCAGTTAATATTTTCATGTTATAGAAAATGGCTGTGTGTGTTGTGGACAGAGGAAACATAATCCTCTTTCAGTCTTTTGACTGTTGAGTCAGTAAAGATGAATTTGCTTGTTAGATTCTAACAGGTGAAGACTGGAATGCTGTGATGTATGATGGGATTATGGCATATGGTGGCCCATCGTCGTCAGGAATGGTCGTCTGTATATACTTCATTATCCTCTTCATCTGTGGTAACTGTATCCTTTCATGTCTACAAGTGACACTGGCATTCACTGTAAGCATTTCTGAATAGAGCAGTGAATTTGTGCATAAAGAGAACTGAACCATTATGACACTTAGGACACATACCTGCCCTTTGTGTAACTGAGTGAATAGCTGTGAACAGATATGCACATTTTCTGTACTACATTTCTTCTAAATGGGAGCTCCCTCCTGCTCCCATTCCCTTTCTCTACTTTCCCTAAGCAAATCAGACCCCTGCCAGCTACCTGGGCATCACCATCTCACCACTCTGACAGGAACCAGCACATTTGCTCCTTCCTCCTCAAGTTGACAGACAACCTCATTCAGTCTGCTTGTCTTCTTTTGGCTAGACTCCCATCCTGATCCACAGAAGTGCTCTGAACTCCATGCCAGTAATGTCCTGTTCCCTCCCTAATTCCACCTTGTTTTTTCTGACAGTTTTTGAACAAATGACCGTGGATAGAAATGGATCACATTAGGGAATACATGTTACATTGCAGGGGGATCCTAGCAGTAGGAATATTAGCTGTTTGGGACTAGTTCCACAAAAGTGTTCACCCCCAATCTTCCAAAAGCTTTCCTTTGTCCCCAGTATGGCATCTTTCAGTGGCTACCCAAAACTCTAGTAAGCTAGCATACAGTTCTCCTAGACACAAGTTAGTATTGAAAAGGTTAGGAGCCAATAGATATGGCAAAAATATTAAACTTCTTTTTATTATATTTTTATGCTGCTTCTATTGATATTCACACTTCATTGATATGGGCTGAAATACAGAACTTGACATGGAATGTAGTACATAAGGAAAACACTGCAGTGTAAAAATCAACTTTTTGAAGTATCTGAATTAGTATCTAAAAACATTGTGTAGTAGGTGGAACTTATCTAAGCCCATGTAAACTTCAATTTCATTTCCTTTCAAAAATTTACTTCATAAATTACAAGTCTGTTGTTTGGCAGTCTGCTGTATATTCTTGTTGTGATAGAATCAACGGGCTTAAAGTATCATTAGCATAACTCTGTTGGTTTAAATGCAGTTACAGCAGGCATTAATTTAGCCCAGTAAGTAAAGGTATTATAAGCAGTACATCCAGCTCTGTAAAGTTATATGCTTAGTTTGGGAGCATGGGTTTTATGTCTCTCACACTGTCATTTTTTCATACTGATAAGGAATAAACCAAACACAGTGTGGTAATGCATAATGTCCTTAAGATTATTTGAATCAGATATCTTGCTAAATGTCTTTTTGGCCATTGCTGTGGATAACTTGGCAGATGCGGAAAGCCTGAATACAGCTCAGAAAGAAGAAGCAGAAGAAAAGCAGAGGAAAAAGAATGCCAGGTAAAATAGCACTGGGGTGCTGGATGGGAGTTCAGTATTCACCCACTTACCAGTGTGTTGATTTCTTTATTTGAATATCTTGACAGGGTTCATAGATTATTAATTTAAGAGAAAAGTAAAGAAGATACCATACTTGTTTATAGATTCATATATTCATAGACTCTAGGACTGGAAGGGATCTCAAGAGGTCATCGAGTCCAGTCCCCTGCCCTCTTGGCAGGACCAAATACTGTCTAGACCATCCCTGATAGACATTTATCTAACCTACTCTTAAATATCTCCAGAAATGAGGATTCCACACCTCCCTAGGCAATTTATTCCAGCTGGTTTAACTACCCTGACAGTTAGGGAACCGCCTTTTTTTTCCTACGTCCAACCTAAAATCTCCCTTTTTGCTTTCAGTTTTAAGCCCCCTGTTTCTTGTTCTATCATTAGGGCTAGGTGAACAAGTTTTCTCCCTCCTCTGATGACGCCCTTTTACATACTTGAAAACTGCTATCATGTCCCCTCTCAGTCTTCTCTTCCAAACTAATAAACCCAATTCTTTCACCTTGCCTTCATAGGTCATGTTTCTCAAGACTTTAATCATTCTTGTTCTCTTCTCTTGACCCTCTCCCAATTTCGCCACATCTCTTCTTGAAATGCAGTGTTCAGAACTGGAAACAGTACTCAAGCTGAGGCAACCAGCACAGAATAGAGCGGAAAGAATGACTTCTCGTGTCTTGTCACGACACACCTTTATGCATCCCAGAATCACGTTTGCTTTTGTTTGCAACAGTATCACACTGTTGACTTCATATTTAGCTTTGTGGTTCCACTATGACCCTAGGATCTTTCTGCCATACTCCTTCATAGACAGTCTCTTTCCCATCTGTATGTGGAACTGATTGGTTCCTTCCTAAGTGAAGCACTTTGCATTCTGTCTTTATTAAACTTCATCCGGGTTACCTCAGACCATTTCTCCAATTTGTCCAGATTATTTTGAATTATGACCCTGTCCTCCAAAGCAGTTGCAATCCCTCCCAGTTTGGTATCATCTGCAAACTTAATAAGCATACTTTCTATGCCAACATCTAAGTTGTTGATGAAGATATTGTTAACAAAGACTAAATGAATGTGATTTTAATTTAAACTTGCCCAAAGATTTGGGATGATGGAATGAATGGTGATAATCCATCTGAGGTTTAAACATTGGAATGTAGGATTCATTGTGCAATTAGAACATGATTGTATCTCTAGATGTATATATGCAACTTCTGTTCAGACCAATTCTGAAAACTTTACATAAACAACAAGCAAATCTTCCATTGAAGTCACTGTAGTCCCATGGAAACCATGTGAGTTGTGTGCATGAATCCAAGAGCACAGTTTATCCCTTAGTATTCCTATACAGACCATGCATTGCATTTTTAAGGGATTAGTTTCTTGAGTTATATTTAAAAGGGTAATCTAGTGAATGAATCTAGTGCACTGGGATGAAATACTCTTAATTACCTTTGTATGTGGCATGTCTTCTCTGTAAATGTCCCTTCAAATCAAGTACCTATATTTCCGTAGGCATGACCTTTTCATTGTTAATAGAGCGGGTAGAATCAGTTAACAATCATTCTTTCATCAGTCTTTGTTCTTTACTTAATGGGGTTTGTTGTTTGTTTTTGTTTTTCTTTCTTTTAGAAAAGAGAGTCTGGAAAATAAAAAAGCTGACAAATCAGAAGGTGACCAAAAGAAGGCCAAGGATAATAAGGTGTTTATTTCTATAAAAATATTTTATCCTGTTAAAAAATGGCTCTCTTGTTTGTGCTAATAAGTTCTTTTCAACACAGATATGCACTATGTGATGTATTTTTTAGGGCCTCATTTTCTTCTAAGTGTTTTTCTCCCACATAAGGGACAGGAAACTGTCAGTGCACACAGGGTTTTCATTCTCACAGAACTTGCAAAGGGTTGGGACCAGAACCTGCTGTTCACATGAGATCCATGCCGTTTGAGACCACCTTAATGGCCTCAACCATTCCTGTGGATGCATAGCTCCTGGCAGAATGATTATATCTGCTACTCCTAATCCCCTACAACTTTGCTGGGGAGAGAAGTTTTAGAGCATAGAGTAAGTTAACATTGTCAGTTGTAGCATAACCTGTAGCTTTAGGCTCTTGGTAGATTTCTGCTGGAAAAGTCCTTTGGAAGGCAATACTGAATGATAAACTTCCTATAGAATTTTCAAACCACTCCATGTAATTTCCATAGAACCGTGCTGGTTTCATTCTGCAGGTCTTTTTGCCTGAGTGTAGAATCACAAAAATGTATACAGGGGTTCAAAAATAGACTTTTAAAAAAGATTACAGCTTTTCCCTCTTGCCTACTTCCAAAGTGATCAACCATCATGGCTCTGTTGATACATTCAGAGAGTAAGCATGTACCTGGCTTCTCTGGTATTGAATAATTTGTTTGTTTTGTTTTTTGGATCATCTAAATGCACTGATTAAATGCTGAAGTTTAATTTTCTTCTGAAGTGTCTCTGTACCATTGCCATAGATTACAATTGCTGAATATCGAGAAGGAGAAGATGAGGACAAAGACCCCTATCCACCTTGTGATGTACCAGGTATGCCAGCAAGACTATAAACATGTTTCAGTACAGTGAAATATAAATGTAGGGTCACATTTCCCATTACCTTGTCTTGATTCAATTCCTTTAAAGTCAGTGGAGTTAGATCCTCTGATGCAAGCAGTTATATTGGCCTGTAGAATGCAGTGCTATTGCTTTTTCTGCAGCCCATTTAGATAGTATACATAAAGTAAGATAATTAAAATTGTCAGTCTGGTGGCTAACCTAATAATACTTCTCTGTATTTGAGGCAGAATCTGGAACTTCATTGAAATGGGTAGATGGCAAGGAATGTTCCAGAGAGAATGCTATTCAGGCCCTGTCATCTTGGGCACTTCTGATGGTTTCCTGCTAACACACATTTCAGTCAAAAATCAGGTTGCTTCTGTCTCACCAGCTGTAGAGCTGTTACATACTCTTACTACCTCCCACCCGCTCTGTGAACACTTGATCTAGACACATTGGCAAGTGAGGACAGACGCAGGGATGTTAAGTGACAGGCTGCAATTTTATTAAACTTAACACAGGGAAGGGACACTATCAACCTTGTTACCCATACTCCCACCTACCAGGCATTTTAAGTGGTTCCAGTCAGGGGTTGGAGGGCTCCTATCATATAACCCACAGCTTGGGATAGATACTCCTCAGCCTAGCCCTAGGACTCAGCCTGCTCTTCTGAATCATTTCACACACCCCAGGAAGGGGACAGATGGTATTAAAATGGGGGGAACCTTGACCTATGAAGGCAACAAGGTATCCTCTTATCCCATGAGTGCAAGGTCCATCAGCAAAATCCTGGGTCTTATACTTCTGGGGACTGTCCTTTTTAGCCTTTTCACCAAGGCTAATGGTCCACTAGTTGCAACTAACAAACATCCCTACTAAGTACTACCACTAATGACTGAATTCTAGTCCTGTTAAATCTAACTGTGCTTCGAGGATGCTGTGAGGAAGGTGAAAAGACCTACCAGGTCTCTGCCAGTTTGGCCCCAATGGGAAAAAAATATTCCTTCCTGACCCCCAAAACAGGCACTTAGTCAGACCTGCAGCATCTGCAAACACGGTCCCAAAACTGCATCTACAGGAAGTGGAGATTGGGCTGCTGAAATAGAGCTCCACATGCCCCAGAGTAGGGTTTAGGTTAATGAAAGGAGAGAATGATGGACCAATCAGCTCCTTACCTCCTCCTGCTGACCAATGAGTGGATAGCGGCTCTGAAGAGGGGAGGGGTCACTTCCAGCATGTGCTGTCCTTTCCCTTTCCTGTCCCAATCACTGCCCATCTGGTTTTGCACCCACTGTGGCAGGTGAGTGGCATTAACATCCACCATTGTGCAGAGTCCATTTACTTGGACTTTATATACAGGAAAGTGAGAGGTTATGGGATGGGTGGAGGAAAAGCCACCAATCATTGCAAAAATTAACCTAAAGCCACTACCGGTCTCCATCTGAGATATGGTAAGGACTTGGACTCACTGCATTGCCTTTCAGTAGAAATTAGGCACTAAATGACCATGAAAAGCTCTATAAAGAGTCCCTTTGGTGTGTAAATTGATTAATGAAAGATATGTCCCTGACACCTATGGGAATGTTCATGTATTAATTAACAGATTTTTAACACCATCTGTTGAATATATATTTAATACAAGCAATAATTGTATATTGTTATGAACAAAAATTTAATCTTTTTTATTTTATAGTAAAAAAGTGTTTAATTTAAAGTAGGTGAAGATGAGGAAGATGAGGAAGATGAACCAGAGGTACCAGTTGGCCCACGTCCCCGAAGAATATCTGAACTAAATATGAAGGAGAAGATTACACCGATTCCTGAAGGGAGCGCCTTCTTCATTTTCAGCAGCACCAACCCGTAAATATCATCCTTATAAATACCACTTCTGTGCCTTGGAGCTTCATCACTGAAGAGCTAATTTTGCCCTCAGTGAAGTCCAAGGCAGAACTCCTATTGACTTAAATGGGAGCAAGATTGGACCTTATATAATTCATTAAATAAGTGAATTTGATTCCTTATACCCCATTGGTATGGTGGTATTTTCCAAAATTCAGCATTGAAGAAAACAATGAAAGCAAAGATAAATAAAAAAATAAAAATAAAAACAATAAAACCTGGATGCTTAGGTAATTGGGATTGGGATATAGAGCCTTTCATCTCTAGGTATGATTCCAGACTTGGGCAGTAGCGAAGAAAGCTGTTTTGTTAGCCGATGGAAACTGGGACTATCTAGTGGTTGTTTGATTGTGCATATGAAATGAGTAGAGTCCATGTCATAAAACCATCAACACAATTAGCAATCTCATCGGCAGTCTCAGCATACAGTTAAAGAATGACTTGGCTTGGAAACAGAGTTACCATCTCACCACTAGAGGTCCTTCCAGGTCAGCTTTGAGGAACATTTGTGGAACAGTGTATATGTGTGGCAGTTTATTCAACTGCTGCCCTTCTTGTATCGATTCAGTTCATAAATGACTTCAGTCTCCAGACCTGTCAAGCAGCACTTTTCACAAAAAGACAAAAATCACTAAAAAAGAAAGTTATTGAAACTAAATAGTTTAAAACTTACACACATTCAACTTAAATTTAATAATAAATAGAGCTCTTCAGACATTAAGACCAGATTTCCAATGATGCTGAACAGCCACAGATCCTGTTGATGTCAATACCCCAAAGTCATTATTTTACTATCCTCACGCACACCAAAAATCGTCTTGACTCGGGGGGAATTTTTGCTTGCAAAGGGACTGTAGGATTGGTTTGTAGCTTTTCTTTCTCTAAGTAAAGTAGGTAGCTTCTGTTGTTATGGAAAGTAATTAGCAGTACCAGAACATACAGAAATCCTCTATTTACTAACAGGAAACTAGATTACTTAAAAACCCACTAACTTCTCATGGGAAGCTTTCAAAACTATTTCATTCTGCTGATTCTGCTTTCCCACTGATGTAAATATGGAGTAACTCTAATGAAGTGTTCAGCTGGAATGAGACCCGAATTGGGTCCTATGACTCTAATCTTGTGTAAACTGAAATCAGCATTACGTGGTGGCTTCCTAGTAGCAAGTACAATCTTGAAACAGCTGGTAGCCTCATTAGGAAATTCTAATTTGAATAGAGCCCTGAAATATCTAAATGAGACACTGAGCCCAGTCCAACTCCTACAGCGTAAATTTAGGAATACTTGCACTGGCTTTAATGAGAGTTGGCTCAGACTTATTGAGTCTGAAATTAAGCCATTCTCATTGAGCCTGAAATTAAGGCTTTATTCCTGCATAGGAATATCTGTTAGCATGGACCCCTTTGCATGTGCACAGTGGGGCCCAATACCACGGTTTTAAAAGACACGTAGAGAAGTTAGGCATCAACATCCCATTGAAAATCAGTGGGCACTGGGAACCTAACTCCCTTAGACTCCTTTGACAATCCTAGCCTCAAAGTCTATGGGCCAGATTCTGAAATCCTTTACCAAAGTTTAAATCAGAGCAGTTGCTCTGGATTTACCTTGGTGTATCTGAAAGCCAAATCTAGCCCTGCCTTTAGAATTGTTACCATAATCTTGGCAGAGAAATTTAGAATACTTGCTCTTTGTGAGCCCTGCCTGCTATAAATTATTTACACATGCATATTTTTTTGTCTCTTTTTCAGAATTCGAGTGGGATGCCACAGGCTGATCAACCACCACATCTTTACAAACCTCATCCTTGTCTTCATCATGCTCAGCAGTGTTTCCCTAGCGGCAGAAGACCCAATTCGCAGTCACTCTTTTCGAAATAACGTAAGCAAAAATACATAGACGAGTCTACATAACAAATTTTTAACTTATTATGCCTTCCTCCTGACTAATAAGTAATCGTTATGTTTGGAATATGCTTATTTTTGTAGTGTAGACCTACATGATAGCACAGTTTAACTTGTCTTCATATATATATATATATATATATTTTTGCTCGCTACACATAGTAAAATGTTAAGTATTTTACAGTTTTACAAAGATACAATACTATTTATACTACGTGTACTAATTAGCATGGATCCCTTTAAAACGTAATGCATGGAACATAGAGAGCATATTTTAATTCTAAATGAATTTTACTTTTTATCTGTGTTGATGTTATGAGTCTGATCTGAATATTGATGGCAGGATCAGGCCACATGTAAATAAAAAAATCAAATCAACAATTTAATTTTAAAAATTTATGACATGAAAAGGAGAATGTTTTAATTCATTTTAAAAAAAGTGTTGTTATTTGAATCTGATTTTGAATATATTTGCAGCTTATAAATGTACATTATGCACCCTGACAACAAAAGAAAAAGGTACTAGGTGGAAATGTATCTGTTTTTGGAGAGCCACGTGTTACATATATTGATATGCAATTCATCTATGAATAGAAATCTTTTTTCTCCTATTCTCTCACTTCTTTCATATATGCAAGAGTTATCTTATGATGAATCCGCAGACATACGAACAGCCCTATCACTTCTGTGTATGAAGATATTCATACATTAACAAAGTAATACTGTTCAGCAGTTGCAGTCTGATTTTTAATGGTCAACTTGAGAAATTCATTCTTTCTTTCTTTCTTTCTTTCAAATTCAGAAATATAAAACTTCTGCTGTATTCATCTTAAACCTTTGAAATAACCACTACAAAGTGATTAGGCTAGATGTGATTTATACATAAAATTATTTAAGTAGAAAAATATAAAACAGTAACCACAGAGTAAACAAAAAGAAATCACTATAATCCTGGGCACCCTTAAGGCTCTCATGTATAAATGGTTGAGTGAGCTACAATCCAACAAAAGTGTAGCTCATTTGTTAAGTAAGTAACCATGTTACCCAAAAATGGCTCACTATAGCTGAAACAACACTGTAGCCATCTTGAGTACTCTGTACTCTTGAGTTCTACAGGAGCTTTGCCTGGCACTTATATACCGTGGTGATGAGTGACCTTCTACAAACTGAGTTAGATACAAGGAATGTATACTCAGGTCCAATATCATATCTCCTACCATTACACCAGTATTAGTGGTGACGTAAAGAGGAAGCCCCTCGGCTTCATATCAACTTTACACAAGTATGAAATTGTTGTTATGAAGAAGAAATGTAAAGAAGCAACCCTATAAGGAATACTATATAGGGAATTTTGGGTTGCTATGACTGAGCTTGTTTCCCCAGGCTCCCTCTTTCTCTTGCATGTAGTCTGATGTATCGAGGCTGCTCTGTGATTGCAATAGTCTCCTCAGACCCTGCAGAAGGACGATGGGGCAGGATTAGAGTGGGATTGAATAGAGGTCCTGACCGCATCTACACTGCAAATAAAGACTTGCAGCAGTATCTCACAGCCCTGGTCAACTGACTGGGGCTTATGGGGTCTATGCTAGGGGGCTAAAAATAGCACTGTAAATATTCAGGTGTGGGTGAGAGCCTGGGCTCTGAAACCCAGAGGAGGGTGAAGTTGCTGTGTGGCCCACAGAACTTGGCGCTTGACATTAGAAAGAAAAAAAATGTTTAAAAAAACCTTAACTTTGTTTAGAGGTAAAATGAGGTCAGAGCACGCACACTTGTATTCCCTCATAAAATATTCAGTGGAGATATGTGCTTTTCCTATCTATACAATCTGGTTAAGTATATTCGTATAAATAACGGATAAGGAAAAGACAGCAAGTAGCAAATTCTTGAGTGCCACCCACAGTATGAGACTTACTCTGGAAAGAGTTTGAAGGGTTGAATACTGTCTTTTGCAGCTAGGAGAATGCTGACAGGCTGTAAAGGATTATCCCTGTGAAGGGGGGACACAGGCAGAATGCCTGAGGGAAGTGGAGGTGGGGACAGGTGTGCCCCTTGCCCTTCTTGCAGATATGTGCAGTGTGTTGCGCCCATATTCCTGCCTCTGGATTCTACATTGACCTAACGCATGCAACCATGTTTCCCACCAGTAGCTTGCCCCAGTGAGTAAAAGAACCTTCTAATTAACGACAGCAACTGGTGCTGTTCTGTTAGCTCATGTAGTAGGGACTTGTGGTTTGAAAGCTGAAGGTCCAGAAAGTACTGAGAAGTTTGATCCTTGCTGCTGGAGGTTATAGCTCTACAAATAGGGCCTTGCTCATTCTAAATGGCTCTCAAGCTGGGTCTTGAATTATAGCAGGCCTCAGATCTGTTCAGCGCAAGCATGGTTAATGGGGTTTCATGGACAGGATCACATCTCCTTTTAGAGGCTGACCCATGTGACTATGGAAGCCTTCTGCTCAAAGTTGAAGGAGTTACTTGGAAAAGAGGAGACTAAGGGGGGTGGGGGAGATAAGATAGAGGTATATAAAATCATGAGTGGTGTGAAGTAAGTGAATAGGGAAAAGTTTATGTACTTGTTCCCATAATATAAGAACTAGGGGCCACCAAATGAAATTAATGGGCAGCAGGTTTAAAACAAATAAAAGAGGTTCTTCTTCACACAGCTCGCAGTCAACTAGTGGAACTCCTTACCTGAGGAGGTTGTGAAGGCTAGGACTATAACAGAGTTTAAAAGAGAACTAGATAAATTCATGGAGGTTAAGTCCATTAATGGCTATTAGCCAGGATGTGTAAGGAATGGTGTCCCTAGCCTCTGTTTGTCAGAGGGTGGAGATGGATGGGAGAGAGAGATCACTTGATCATTACCTGTTAGGTTCACTCCCTCTGGGGCACTTGGCGTTGACCACTGTTGGCAGATAGGATACTGGGCTGGATGGACCTTTGGTCTGACCCAGTATGGCCATTCTTATGTTCTTAATTCAATTAGTAGTGTCCTGTGCTTTTGGTGTGAATGTCCTGGGTTTGATTCCCAGTGACAACCATGCTGTCTGTACCTATGCTATCACAGCCCATTATATTAGTAAGAATGCAGGAAGAGGGGCAGCCTGCCTTGGCTATATCTCTGACCCAGCAGACCATACTTTCTCTGTGTGCTAGCTGACCAGCAAAAAACATGCTACCCCCAGTGTTTTGCCTAGCTCCAGCACAGATATACTGAGGGGGAAAAGTGGTTCTTGCTGACCTCTTCCTTCCATTGCTAACATTTAGAAGGCAAAATATGAAAACAAAATAAAACACTGTTGTCATGCTGCAGTGAAATGGTTTGCAATACTTCCTTTGATATTTTAGAATAGGTCTCTTGCCAGTCTTTGTTGTAGGGCTTTACTATTTATATTTTTTCAGCTATTGCAGGAACCAGAAGCATCTGAGCTTTGGCTGAAAATGAAAAGTAGATTTCCCTGTGTCTAATCTAGTATGGGCACCCTTTTCCCTGTTGTCCATTGTTAAATTTTTCCTGCTATTTCATTAGCTGCTGATCACTGGCACCATCTTTCTGACCAGAAGAACAAATGGATAGTTGTGTAGTTCCCTTGAAAGGAAAACTAATGTTGGATTGCATGTTACTTGCCTTGGGTAGGTGCTAAAGATAAGTGCACTGTTTTCCTTACAGGAGTGAAATCCTCACTGTCTTGAAATCTATGGCAAAGCTCCCACTGACTTCAGTGGAATGAGGATTTCACCCAAGGTCATTCTGAAAGCTTTGCACATCACCTTTGACTCTACTGTTATTTTTATTTAATTTTCCATAAATTACTCACAGTTATATACTCCAAAATACAAGAGAAAAAGTGAATGCATTAGTAGATTTTAGGTAATTTACTTATTCATTAATTTTGCTATGTGATCCTGTAGCCAGCACATACAGCCTACCACAGCAACAAAATACACATAACAATGTTTAGACTGATTTAGTAAATCTGACAAAGTATACGACAGTCTAACTTTTCAGTGCAATACTGTGATGGAAAAAGTATGTTATTAATAAGCTTTCGTTTGAGTGAGAGTCTGTAAAGTATATTAGAATGAGAAGAAAGAACATCTGAAAGCTGATAGGTAAGGCCCTACCAAATTCACAGTCCATTTTGGTCAATTTCACAGTCATAGGTTTTAAAAAATCATACATTACATGATTTCATATATTTCAGTCTGAAATTCCAAGGTGTTGTAACTATAGGGGTCCTGACCCAAAAGGATGTTGTGGGAAAGGGTTGCAAGGTTATTGTAGGGGAGTCTCAATATTGCCACTCTTACTTCTGCGCTGCTGGTGGCAGGGTGCTGCCTTCAGAGCTGGACACTTGACTAGCCGCCACCGCTGTCTGGCCAGCTAGCTCTGAAGACAGCACAGAAGTAAAGGCGGCAATACCATAACCCCCTACAGTAACTTTGCAACTCTCTATAGCCCCATTTTGGGTCAGGACCTCCCGTTTGAGAAATGCTGGTTTCCCATGTGAAATCTATATACTATATACGCAGAAGACCAGATTTCACAGGGGAGATCAGATTTCATGGTCCGTGACGCATTTTTCATGGCTATGAATTTGGTAGGGCCCTAGGACAAAGGTCTGAATTGAAAGAAAATATTGCATATTTGGTCCTATCATTTTATGATGGAAGAAATCTCACTTTGAACTTAGTAGCTTCTAATGATCTTTAAATTAAACAAAAAATTGTTACACAGCAGCTAAAAGTTTAAATTACTTTGCCTATATTTCCAAACTAAATTCTTAAACTAAAGTAGGTATTTTTGTGCATGTGATCTAACTTGTAAATATTTATCTATAGATGGATTTCTTACTGTGGCACATATTATACCTTGCAGATACTTGGTTACTTTGACTATGCTTTCACAGCCATCTTTACTGTTGAAATCCTGTTAAAGGTAATGAATGTTAATTGATCCTTGTTAGCTCAACAGCAGCTTTAGCAATAATGTTTGTAACTTTTTGTTTACCTTCCAGATCCTAGGGTATGCAGATTATGTCTTCACTAGTATGTTTACATTTGAGATCATTTTGAAGGTAACAGGTTTATAAAGAAGTTTGTTTAAAAGGATTTTCCTTGTGTGTACCTGCCGAGAAAAGGCACTTGAAGTGTTCTCCACCTTTTCCCTAAACGATCAAAGCTAAACTCTTTCAAACCAAAGGATTTTTTAATTTGACAATATCTTATAGTTTTGATTAGTTATCTTTGACCTTTGGGTGCATGTAGAAGCTACTTTTTATCATCACATCAATTTAATAATTCATTTTTTACCCTTTTTTACACTTACAGTTTGTCAGAAAAGGGAAAAATAATTCACTGCGCATGAGCTTTCCTCCTCCTTGTTTTGGCATTTCCAAAAAGATCATAAATCTTTTAAAGAGGGAGCATGGATTTTTTCATTTCTCTTGCTGAACTATATTCGTAGTGCTAAAATAGTAGACAACTATTTTCTTGCAACAGGACTTGCAAGATATCTTCCGTTTACTTATAGTCTAAGATACTTTGCATTTTATCTTATCTTGGGCATACATTCAAATACTCAGAAAGGCATAAATATGCTTGCTTAAATGTATTACCTATGCATGAGTTCAGAATTGGTATTTGAATGTACAGTTTCTGTACTGATTATTAAGACCATACACCAGGGCTACTCAACTTTTAGATCTATGAAGATTGCTCAGGCAAAGCAGCAGTAAAACTAAGGTTTATGTTTGCCTGGTGCTGTCTAGGTGACAAATGGAGAGTGAATCATGAAGAATAATTAGAAATGTATAAAACGCTTCTTTAGAGCTATATACATTTTATAGCCTTTATAAGATGCTCGGAAGCATCATGCAATGAACAATAGCTGTAAGTCACTTCTTGACTAGCCCTGACATATACCAGTGAATTTCTGGTACAGTAAGAATCTGTACATAAACTTTGCATTTCCAGCTGAGGTTTAAGCATAACAAAAACTCTTCTACCAGCTTTGTTCATATTGGTTTGTTCTTTTCACAGTGCATTTTGATTAATACCAGATAATGCAATATTTGGGCTGTTTACAAGATAAGCTGTATTTTATATAGTAAACTATTTTTATGTTTGTAAATGTTCACCTACTCCTGCTTATGAAATCCCATGATTTCTTATATTCAGTAGTGAAGAGCCTGCTAACAAAATGGTAAATTAGTTAATAGTTGTAAAGAGCTCTGAAGATGTAGAATGCTAGAATAAGTACTAAGGATTCTTATTATTTGTTATTTCATAATTCCATAGAGTTTAAGGCCAGAAGTGACCGTTAGATCATCAAGTCTGACCTCCAGTGTAACACAGGCCATTAAATTTCACCCAAATACCTCTATATTGAGTCCAATAACTTGGGTTAGCATTTCAGTCCCTAGGGGATGAAACTGCTATGAGCCCCAGACAAAGAACAGGAGAGACCAAGGGGTCACCAATGTACTGCAATGGCAGGGAACTTATCAGGTGAGACATGCCCAGATGATCCCAGCAGATGATCCAAGCTCCATGCTGTCAAGGAAGGTGAAAACCTCCTATGGTCCTTGCCATTGTTAAATCACAGCAATGCTGCGAAATGAGCAGAGAGAATTATACACTTGACAAAATGGTAAAGTTGGATCAAGCTACTTGCAAAACCTCTGAACTCGATGAACCCACTTACCTCATTAAAAGTGATACCATCCTTTCTGAGACAAATAGGAGTTAGTAGAATGTCTGTATCCTTTGAGCAGCAGACTGTATCAACCCCTGTTCCAACACCTTCAGTTCTGGTTGCATTTCTCCAAGAAAACAGAGAAATTAGCAGGGTGCAAGGGGATGTAACTAGGTATAAAGGAATACATTAAAAAAGGAAAATTAATACTAATGATCATAAATATCTTCTTGACATTGAGATCTATTAGACTGTGGAAGAATTACTCAAGAAAAATGGTGGAAGCCCCATTCCTGGGGACTCTGAAAGGAGACTCAACAAAACACTAGAATAGATGCTGTAGACGACATTTGCACTTGTCCTTCAGTTCATCACCCACAGACCTAGTAGTTTCTATTCTCCCCTTCCCCACCCCCCATCATCTCTTTTTTCATTTTCGGTCATACCAACAGTGACACCACTAAATTTCAGGATCCTCTAAAGAATCTGTTCCTGGCACTAGTGAAACTGGTCACTCCTAAATCCAAGAAACTGAAGTAGATTAGTGAGGGTCTTTTTCACTGTGGAGATCTCTTTAGGGCTTTCCTTAGTCAGTGGAGTTATCTGAAGGATGACTTTGGCTCATATCTTCTCTGAATACACCCAGGAAGTGCCTGCTGGCGCTATAGGATTTTTTGTGGACTGCTGGAAGCTAAATGAAGGCCTGTCCTCTGTATTCTCTGACAGCAACTTATATCCCCTGACTGGGAAACCTCCTTTTGTGTTCCTGGTCACCTTTAAACTACTGTTCAATTCTATTAAGTTCTGCACTTGATCCTGCACAGATGCAATGGTCACAAGACACTAGCCCATGTTAAGCAATTGCTAAGTATGTAGTTTACCTCTCCCCTAAATGATAGGCTAAAATAAAAATAATTCAGTTGTTCAGCAACTATGTGGATCTATGTGCAGCTTAGACAGCACTGTTAAAGTGTCAGGAAGGGTTCTCTCTCATTGATGTGCCCTCCATGACTCAGACACACCCACAAAGGATTTGCTCAGTCAAAAATGCGAATGCTCCTGATTCTGTATTCTCCAGCAGGTTGTGTCTTGCAGTGTAATCCAAGTGTATTTGTAGAGAAAATGAATTGAACTTTAAAAGATGGTAATACGTAATCAGAATGTGGCATGTACATTTGCAATGCCTTGCTGTACTAACATGTCTCAAACTTTGGCTATGCTTGCTTATGATTAGAGCTCTCCATACTGTCTGTGCTGGGTTTTGCACTGTGCTTTCTGCAATGCCAAGTCCTGTTGCTAAACATCCACAACAAGAGTTAATTCAGGGTTAAACATGTAGTAAACATTATGGTACAATAATGCACATCTCATTTAAATTCCAAAAAAAAAAGAAAGAAATCCATAGTAAGATACAGCAATACACAGATAAGGCGCACATGCAGCCTTAACTCTGCCCTGTAGTGACACCACTGGGGGAGGGGCAGAATTAAAAATTCTTTAAAATGTAAGTATAATCTAATATGGGATCATCAATGTTTAAAAAGCCTCTATCATCATGTAGTATCACTAGAAGTAAATTCTCAGAAAATTAATTCTGATCTCAAAGAGTAAGTGCAGTAAGTTGGGGGAGGATATGTAGTATTATTTCATACACAACAAAGATATTCAGTCTCTGCTTTAAATGAGAATACTTAACCTTAATTATGGGGGAACTGGAGCTAGTTTAGCTCCTGTTGCAGGTCAAAGTAGTTTCTGGGCTAGTCTAACTTTCATCAGCTGGAACAATACTTATGGTCTATTTCACTGGCACCACAACCATTCCAACATGTTCCCATATGGGGGTCAAAACTAAATACAGAAGCAACTATACAAACTTATGCCAACCAAGGATTCCACTACACAGTGGGAATCCCAGCTGTTTCTTTAAACCTGCTTTCCATCCTGTTAGCTCTGCTGGAGCAGTGCACAGGGGACAGAGTGAGGCTTCTGCCCCTGCCCCAGTTCTGCCAATGGCATACCTATGTAGGCCAGTCAGCACTCCTGTGGAATGTTGTGCCAGAGAAAGAGACAGCAGTGCTAGCTGAGCACAGAGCAGTAGCCGCTTGCCCTGTTGAGTACATTCTGGGTAAATACTGAGCTTCCATTGAGTGAGAGCTGCAACAATGTTCAACTCTTCTCATCCACTTCCTAGCCTTGCCCTTGACCTTCACCCTTTTAAAGAACAAGCTGGGTTTTTCGCATCATGGTTTTTGTCAAAGACTTTAAAAAGGGACTTATAATTATTAAAGCAGAGGGCAGTCATATAAAAATGGGGAGACTTAGATCTGTCTTTTTATACAACTGTATCTGTCAATGTGGGAATGTCCCATGTTACACTAACTATGAAGGTGCTCACACCTTATGGTGATGAGGATGGAGTGAATAGAGAGACAGACATATGGATAGATAGAGGATGTGCTCTGTATGATCACATGAGAACATAGTTGTGAATATTATGTAGACTTTATTGTCTCCATACATTTCACTTCAATAAGCCTTGGGCTTGTATTAAGTCTACATTTTTGTTCTTCTGCTTTTGGGGATATTTAGCAGGTGAGCAACTTTTGGATCACAAAGAGGGAAAGATTAACAGGAAGATGAGAACAGAAGGACATATTAAAGCTATGGATCCAGCAGCCCTTTTCAGGCATGTAATATCCACTGAAGCTAACAAGAGCTTTTGTGTGAAAGGGCTGCAAGAGTCAAGCCCATAAACAGTGATCTATGTTGTCCGACACATATTCTTATAACTTGTGGAATCTCTTTTTAAGGTGTTCACTGATGGAGCTGATCACCAGCCTGGGACAAACAGCCACTCCCAGTTCAGTTTATAGCCCCTTTCCTCAGGGCACTGTTTAGTCTCCAACACAAAGCAAAGAGGAAATATAGGACAATAACAAAATTAATAGTCTTGTTCTTGGATGAGACTGTGGGGCATCTGGCCTCTCTGGTAACTGAATGGTCTGGACCTTCCCATCTTAGGAGTTGGGTTTGTGTGGCCTTCCTGCAGCCTTCTGCTGCAGTCATGAGAGAATGTGGGCCTCTCTCTCCCCCTCTTGGAGCCGGGGCCCTCATTTATAACCTCCAGCTGAGAATCAGACCCAATTATTGGGTGTCATTCATCAGGGTCTGCTGGTTCCCAGGACCCTGCCTGATGGGCTTTCCTCCAGAACAGAGCCAGCTGTTCCCTGGCCTCTTGGGCCTTAAGGGTATGTCTACATAGCCAGTGACAGCTGCGAAAGTAAGCTTCCAAGCCAGAGTCAAGACTCATGTTACAGTGCCAAAAATAGCTGTGGAGACAGCACTTGGGCGGGAGCTCAGGGACTAGCCCCATCCCAAGGCTTCAGAGCCCAAGCTCCAGTCCAAACTGCAACGTTTATACTGCTGTTTTTAACCTGAGCCCCGTGAACCCAAGTCTATCAACCTGGGCTCAGAGGCTTGTGTGCTGTGTAGACATACCCTAAAGGGCCAGACCACCATGTTATAGGTTGGCAGCTTTTTCTTTCTAGCTAATGAATGGGAATTACTGGCCCAGTACTGTGAGATAATAACAAGCACTTCCTGAGAGGTACTGAGTGTCCTCAATTCTCCTTGAAATCAATGGTAGTTGAGGGTGCTCAGCAATTCCCATTAGGTATTTAGAGCCTTAGAGGATTAGATCCTGTAGCAGATGAATTGGGTCTATCTGACTACCAGGTATTTTGATGGTACCCACAGTTTTTGTTCAGATTAGGTGTGGTACAATCTACACCCATGAAAATCCATGCATAAAAAGAAAATTCTATTTGAAATGCCTGTTTTATGTCTATAATTGGTTTAATAGGTTTCCATCTATCCATTTTTGAACCAATATATAACCTGAATTAAGTTAGAGATATTTGTAATAGACTTGAGTGTTTTGTACCACCTGAGGACATAACTGTGCTGCCCAAATGCAGCCTGCACCCAAGGCCAGGGCAGTCTCTAGCATAATATGGAACAGGGGCTGCTCTAATTAACTGCAGCCTCTCGATAGCTGCCTGTGGGCTACTTCGCAGACGGGAAGGGCTGTCACCCTCAGCACTACAACAACTCCCTTGTCTATCTCCTGATACACCTCTTTGTGAGCCAACACATCCCCTACAGTGGGGGCAGCAAGGGAGGATGGCCTAAGGCCGCATATAACAGCCCTACAGGCATTTGCAGCCCCTTTACAGTGCTATGGTAAAGGCCTAATCAGGTCAACTTTTGTGCACACACAGAAGTGCAACATTTTGATATCAGGGACAATTAACATATCTGGTTCTGTTTCTTAAGTGCAAATTGTTTAATTTGGAGGAATATATATTCAGACGGTTTTGGTATATTAATTATTGTAACAGATAAAATATTTGATTGTACATTTGCACCCTCAACAGGTGTCTTGTAAACAGCCTAAATTTCGGTTTAAATGAAGAAAAACAGAGAGTAAATGTGTAACAATTCTGTTTTTAGATGACAGCTTTTGGAGCATTCCTTCACAAAGGGTCTTTCTGCAGGAATTACTTCAATTTGCTGGACTTGCTAGTTGTGGGTGTTTCTCTGGTGTCGTTTGGGATTCAGTAAGTATTACAGTTACACTCTAAATGGCTTTTATTTTTTCCTTGGGGTTTTAAAGTAAAAGTGGCCCTTTTTAAGGGATTAGATTGTTCCACCTTTATTCATACCTTGGGTCTGGGTGCACAGGATTAGCATTCAGTTACTCCCCCTCCACTCCCAGAGCAATAGCATGTGGCATAGAAAATGTTATAATTCTAGTATAGGCCAGCAGTAAATTACTACTTCCCTACCCTCACACCAGAGCAGGATAAGCTGAGGGCATTGTACCTCAGAGGGGTAACTCCTTGGTATGTTGCAGCTTATGCATAAGGCTATGATTTTTTTCAGAGAAAATGTTAATACATTCCATGGCCAAGGTGCAGGAAAAGAAGTATATGTCATGCAGGGTGGGATGCTGTTGGAGAGGGAGCCCACCCCACGCTCACTCCGCAGCAGTAGCTCCTGTCCTATGGGGCTGGGACCAGCTACCTGTTCCAGGCATTGCAACCACACCCATGTGGTCACAGCAGCATTCGGGTTGGCATATCTGCCCCTCTGTTTCCATCTGTGGAGGGGCAGATACACCAAACTTAAGTGGTGCTGTGACCATGCGGGCCAGGTTGCAACCTGGAGGGGAAAGGCACGTCACTGGCCATTGCAGGGATCGCTGACTTTATTCAAATTCACAATTACTGAGAATACCGTGATCTCCGTGACAAAATAGTAGCCTTGTACCATTTAGGACTATAATTGGTGGTAAAGAGGGATTTTTTACCCCTTGTGATCAGGCAAGCCACAACCATCTAAGAACAGGCTCCAGCTCCCACTACTTTGTCGAGGGCTCAATTCTGCTGCACATGAAATCAACAGTAAAATTCCCATTGACTTAGAAATGAACAAGAGTAGGGCGTCATTAACTTGTTTCTCAGTTTTTATTCTACTACTCCTCCTATCACTGATTGCTCTAGTATCTCATTAATTATGTTATTCAACAAGGCGGGTGGTACCACCCCATCTGAAACTTCAATCCATACTACTTAGCACTGAGCAAAAGGCTCGGTATTATATCTCTCTGACAAATGAAGGGCCCAGTCATACGAGATGCTGAGCATCTTTTGTGTGGTACTGAAAATTTCCAGCTCTGCTTGACTGGAGCTGATGGTGCTCATCATCTTGCAACAGGCTCTCGGCATCTCACAGGGTAGAGCCTTAGTTTGTCAGAAATACCACAGAATGCTTTGGCCAGTATCTTTCCCCAATGGCAAAACATACCTGATCTACAGTGTATGGCCAGCCCATGTACTTCTAATTCCTAAGTTGTTCCTGAAGCCAAGATATTCACATGGTATGTTTATAAATTAAATCGGTGGTTTTGATAACAGTGTATTTCAAAATGCTAATTTACAAAATATTTATTTAGTCGGAGGAGCAAATAAGAATTTTTCCTTCTAGAAGGGAACTGCATGAACATAGATAATTTTAAGATAATAAGTCAATTGAAAAATAATAAACTTAGGAAATAACAAGCTAATGCTTGCTTTTTTTCCTCCTCACTAGATCAAGTGCTATCTCAGTTGTGAAGATTCTGAGAGTTTTAAGAGTCTTGAGGCCTCTAAGGGCAATAAACAGAGCAAAAGGACTTAAGGTTTTTATTTGTCTTTTTTTCCAAGTTATGTTTCTATTGCTCTGATATTCTACAGTCCTACTGCAGGCAAAACCCCCACTGAAGTCAAAGAATAAGCTAAAGGATTTACCTGGATAAGGACACAGGACTGGGCCCTAAATCAGTTTTTAATTCTTAAATATGCTAGTCCAAATCCTGGTCATAGGGTACGTCTACACTACGGGATTATTCCGATTTTACATAAATTGGTTTTGTAAAACAGATTGTATAAAGTCGAGTGCATGCGGCCACACTAAGCACATTAATTCGGCGGTGTGCGTCCATGGTCCGAGGCTACTAACGAGAAGATAGCCTAAAATGCTATATCATATTGATTAGTTAGTGTCCGAAAATCATGTATTGCCTCCAGCCAATTCCCACAGTCACCCACTGTGACCGCCGGACAGCAATCTGAACATTGAGAGCAGTTCAGATAAACGAAAAGCCCGTCAAACTTTTGAATTCTTCCTTATGCCCACGTGATCTCTATCAGCATGCCATGCAGTCCCAAATCCAAAAAGAGCTCCCATCAACCGTAATGAGTACTGAACTACCACTGTATGGGGAGACAAATCTCCATCATATGCCCATTACAGAAGCGAATGCCATAGCAGTGAAAAAAATCTCCAGCACACATGGGTGGTGACAACGTTACGGAAACCAAAGAATTCAAATGACACCTCAAGAGGGAGAGGGGATACTGAGACTCCAGCATCCCCACCCCAGTCCACAACAGTCTCCAAAACAAATTTAATTCTTAGACGTAGCTCCCACCTGTAGTTCAAAACATTTCCTGCGGGTCAGTTGGATAACCTTTCACAATTACTCCCTCCCCCCCCCACGTAAAAGAAAAGAGAGAAAATCGTTTCTGACATCTTCAATGTCACCCTATGTCTACTAATGCTGCTGTAGACCATCTCTGCAGTGAAAGCCAGTATCGCTCCTTCCCCTCCCCGTGTCAGATGTGCATAGACTCAGCCGTCCTGTCATCAGCCCGTGATGCTTCCTGTCTGCCCAGTGGCTCTGGGGCGCTCTGTAAAAATAGAATATTCCGTCATTCCCAGTAGATACAACACGTGATAACCTTCCTCATCCTAGCAACTGGCTGCACCTCCATCAGCCCCTCCCTTCTGTGTTAAAAAATTCTTACTGCCGACTATCATAGCAGCGGAATGCTGGCTCCTCCCCCCACACGCTTAATGTCCTGCCTGGACGCATAGCAGCGGATCTGCTCCCTCCCCAACCGCTTAATGTCCTCCTGACTGTCATAGCGCTGGATGCTGCTCTCTCACCCGCACCGCCTAATCTGCCTGACTTTCATAGCCGGAGGCCTGCCTCCCCCCCTTATCTCACTAACAAGTCAACTTTTCTTTATCCTGATTCTTTAACTTCATGATTACAAATGGGGACACTCCATTACCCAGGAAGTTTGGAGGAGGAAGCCAACAGTTGGGTTGTTCAGCCACCCCGTGAATGCATGCACTCATCATTTCCGGCATCTGAACGGACAGCTGCTCTCTACACTGGTTCTATACACTTGCCCCATTATTCTAGCAGAACTGACCATTTAAAAACCATCAAGGATGATTGACTCAGGATCATTCCAGTTTTGCCTTTGTGCCCCCGCACCCAGAAGGCACCCAGCTAGCAGCTTAACAACAGGAACGACATTAACCTTCATCTTACTCCAATTTACAAAGCAGCAGACCTGTAGACATGACTCACAACCTCTCTACTATCATGCAATAAGCAAACGAATGCTGCTGTTGTGATTGCGCAGTAACCCTCTGTTAATGGCATCCATACACATACGTTCGTATAAAAAAAAACCTAACGGGCTCCATGGTGCCATGTAGACTCTCAAGACAATTCATTGGGGAAAAAGGCGCGAATATGCATTGTCTGCCTTGTTTCCGGGACAACTGATTGATGACATTACCCCGAACCACCCACACACATGATTTTATGCCCACTCAGCAACTGGTATCTCAACCCAAATTCCAAGAGAGGGGACTGCGGTATATGATAGCTACAATCTACCCCAGTTGCAAGTCCGAAAACGACATAGCCGACATGGACGCACACGGCCGAATTTAATCTTCTTATGTGGCCGCAGCACTCGACATACATCTGTTTTACAAAACCAATTTATGTAAAACGAATAACCCGTAGTGTAACGTACCCTATGACAGGATTTGGACTAGCATATTTAAGAATTAAAAACTATTTAGCCAGCCCCTCCCCCTCCTCACCGCTAAATTCCTTTAGCTTATCTTGACTTCCATGGGTTGCCGCCCCGCCTCACCGAACATATCAAGCCAATGGAAACATATACTGGAAAAAAAGACAATAAACACCTTAAGTCCTTTTGCTCTGTTATTTCCCTTAACCCTTCAAGACTCTTTAAAACTCTCAGAACTATTCACAACTAATAGCACTTCGATCATGAGAGGAAAAAAGCAAGCATAGCTTGTTATTTCCTAAGTATTAGTTTCAATTGCCTTATATCTTAAAAATCTATTTCATTGCAGATCCCCTCTAGAAGCAAAATTCTATATTTGCTCTCCGATCTAAATTAAATATATTTGTAAATACATTTTGGAAAATACATCTGTATCAAAAACCACCATTTTATTTATAACATACCACCGTGAATTCATGGAACAAACTTGAATTAAAACATGGGCTGGCCATACACTGTAGATCATGTATGTTTTCCATTGGGAAAATACGGACCAAAGCATTCTGGGTATTTCTGAACAAACTAGCTCTGACCCTGGAATGCCAGAGGCTTTGCAGAAGATGCAGCACATCAGCTCAGTCAACAGAGCTGAAATTTTCCAGTACCACACAAAAGATGCTCATGCATCTCGTATACATCAGAGAAGATATATACCGAGCCTTTTCTCCCATATTATATCCTCCTCTTTTGTTCGAGAGAGATATTTACTACTTACCACTGAGCAAAAGCTCGGTATCTTATATACTCCTGACAATAGGCCCAATCATTACACAATGCTGAGCATCTTTGTGTGTACTAAAATTCCAGCTCTGTTTGACTGACTATGCTCATCATCTTGCAACAGCTTCCGTCCACTCACAGGGTCAGACCTTAGTTCAGAAATACCACAAATGCTTTCCAGATATCTTTCCACCAAATGCAAACATTACCATTAACAAGGTTATGGCACCCATGTACTTCTAACCTAAGATGTTCTGAAAGCCCAAGATATTACATGTAGTTAATAAATTAAATCAACGTTTTGATAAACAGTTATTTCAAAATGCTAATTTACAAAATATTTATTAGTCGGAGACAAATCAAGAATTTGTCATTCTAGTAAGGTAACGCCCAACATCTTAGATAATTTATAAAAGTCAATTGAAACAAGAATAAATAGGAAATAACAACTATATGCTTAGCTTTTTTCCTCCCACTATCAATGCTATCTCATTGTGAAGACTCTGAAGTAAGAGTCTTGAGCCTCTAAAAATAAACAGAGCATAAAGACTTAAGGTTTTTATGTCTTTTCTTCAAGTATGTTCTATCTCTATTTCTACAGTCCTACGAGCAAAACCCCCACTGAAGTCAAGAAAAGCTAAAGATCTTACCTGGATAAGGTACACAGAGCCGGCCTCTATACATTTTAATCTAAATACGCTAGCACAAATCGTCCTAGTGTACGTCTACACCTACCGTATTATTATTTACATAATTGTTTGTTAAAACAATTGTTATAAATTCGAGTGCATCGGCACACTAAACATTAATTCGCGGTGCGTCCATCCAGCTATCGATTTCCGACAGTCACATGGTAGCTATCTTAAAGCCTATCCCAAGTTCCCGCATCTCCCTCCTCTGAATTCTGTTGAACCAGGCCTTATGTGGTCAAACATCATTTCAGGTGGTTCTGGGTAAATTCAATCACTCATCCTTCACTCCGAAAACAACGCAGACATACTTCCCGCCTTTTCCCTGAATTGTCCTGCAATTCCATCATCTGAACCATGGGGGGAGCCCTCAGTTTTTTTTTACTATCACCTATGTACTGATGCCACTAACAGAGCTTACTGATCATACACAGCACATTCGTTTGCTTTTCATATATTCGAGACGTTGTCATCATTCTATACCGCTGCCTGCCATTGTAATGCAGTAAGATGATGTTCATCGTCTTCTACTGCTTCTTATCATGTCCCCTTCTAGGTCGCGGGGCACAAAGCAAAACCTGGGGGAATACTCCCATCAATCCCCTCCTGAATGTTTCTAAAAAATAGATCAGTCACTGCTCCTAGAATATGCAAGGCGACTAAAAACAGGTATCAAGAGCACGCTGCTCCGTGTCAATCCCGCAGAAAATATGACTGATCCCATTCAGGTGCCCTGCAACAACCCAACCTTTCTTCCCTCCTCCCCCACCTTCATGTGCTACCATGGAGTTCCCCCCATTGATCATAAGTTTATAAAGAAGCGGAAAAAACATTGACTGTATGAGATAAAAGATGCTAGCGCCTCCCGCCATCTTCCAGCAACATTAACGGCTGGGAAGGAGCCAGCATCCAGCTCTATGGCACAGTCACCAAGGCGGAAGCCAGATCGCAACCATAGCAGATTAGTGGGGAGAGAGCCCAGCATCTCCGCTATGATAAGTCCAGGCATACAGAAATCTTTCCTTACACAGGAAAGGGAGCGGTGTGATGGAGCTACCCCAGTCTAGGAATAGGACTGACCACCGTCTCGTACCACTCTATGGAATGACCGGGAACATTCCTATTTACCCAGGCCCCAGCCAGCCCACCTCGAGGCCACAGGACAACCACGGGCTGATACAAGGGAGGCTAGCATCCTACGTGCATCATCTCACCCGGAGGGAGAGGACGATACGCCTTCACGCACGCACTGCGTATCTACAGCACATTCATAACATAGGACTATTGAAATGTCAAGAAACGATTCTCCTGCTTTCTTTCACTGGGGGGAGTATTGTGTCAGCTATTACCGCGAACCCCAACAATGTAGGTGAACCTACAGCATTGGGAGCTCTTAATTTAATATATATTTATTGGAGACTTGTGACTGGGAAACCTGATTCTCAGTACCCTCACCTCCCCTCTATGGTCCATATTGTTCTGGTGCTTCCGTTACGCTTGTCACGCACACACTGGTTTAGCCTGGAGATTTTTTCAAACTGTTGGCATTCGCTCCTGTAATGCGGCTCTGATGAACAGACTTTGTCTCCCCAACCATGATCAGTTCAGTATCTCCATACGGTCCATCGCGAGCTCTTTTGTTTTGACTAGATCGCCCCCAATGCATACAACTCCACGTGGCATACAGGAAATGAAATTCCAAAGTTCGCGGGCTTTTCCTGTTATCTAACCACGACATCAAGTTCAATTGCTGTTCCAGACGCGGCACAGTGGTGCACTGTGGATTACCGCCTGGAGCCATACATCGATTTGCGCCACACTAACCCTAATCCTAAATGATAATACCAATTTTACCAACTCTTCTCAGTGCGGAGGATACAGAAACTGATTTTAAAGCACCCTTAATCGATATAAAGGAGCTCATAGGTGGCACGGACAGCATAAACGTTAACACTGTAATCGTTTAAATGCGAGTGTAGACCAGGCTAAGTCACAGCAGTTTAAACAGATGGCATCAGCAGACATCACTGAAGGAATTGCACATAAGCGCTTGCAACAAGCAAAAATTCATTGCCATTTATTCATTCGAATTCCCACTGTGTATCATTACTGCCTACACTATAAGATCCTAAGTGCCTACTTTCTAAGACGCACTGATAACATCAAAAATCATGGCTAATTTCTGTAGCACATTACATAATTCTTGAACATTAAAGAGTATTTTGCCTAACTGATTAATTATAAGTAAATAGAATGAGTATTTTATAAAACTATAAAAATATAATTTTTCTATAAATCTAAGAAAATTTGTGTGCTAATGCTGGTACATTTCTAACAATAATGCCAAGTAAAGAAAAAATTGACAATTAGCTACTTGTTCTTCTTGCTCCTTATGCACAGCAGTTGTCAGGGTTGTCTTGTAGTGAAGCTATTGTACACTATGGAATCAGTGATGTCACCAACGCTGCTTCCAGTTCATAGTCGCCCTATTGTGTGTGACAGCTTGTAAGTAATAAATGAATCTCAAAAACACATTCACTATCTCCACCAACACTTCCAACTACTTCAGTAGGCTGTGCGGACACTTGGTGTACCTGCGAGGCCAACTACAGATCAGTTCTAAGTTACGTTAATTTTATGCCCACATTCCCATACATCTTTTGTTTTATAAATAGGGAAAAATCTTTATCGCCACTCGAGAAGCAAAACAGAATCCTGAGGATTGCCGGTGATGGAACGCTCTTCACTTTATAATCAGAATACAATTTTGAATGATAACAATAATAGAGTTGAATTTTATAAGTCATTACATACCCGAACTCTCGTAGCCGACTTAACCTAAACCTTATAAATAATATACATCACATCCATATAAACACAGGTTCCAAATTGATTTAGTTGTTAAAGTCGGAACCAACACTAACAATTACGCCGCAGAAACTACCAGGCAGCAATGCCACATCACCACATAACAAGGAGCAGACAGCACCATAACTGATTGAAATGAGAATCGATCTCAGGAAGGGAATGATCATCTGTCGCCTAACTGAATCTCCCAAGTGTATGCAATCAATTCGTTCTTGTCCTTCCACAGGGATATTCATTGTTTATAAAGATGGGATGTATAACCGAATGGCAGTAAGAAAGTAGTGTTGGCAAAACAGTGATTCTTCAATCTTGACAATGTCTGTCTGCTATGTGCCCCTTTTACTTGCTACCTTTGAAGAGTCTCAGCGCTAGTAGCATGAGTATTCCATAATAGTCAATTAACCAGATTTCATGTTTCAAAACGTAGTACTTAAATTTCCTGATCACTTCCTGGAAGTGCTAAACAATCACCTGCATTTTGAGTTGAGATTAGGGCCTGATTCTGACATGTGTGGTCTTTAGCTGGTAACTAAGTCAAGGAAATTGGGCACTTGGCACCGCCTTGAACAAGTCAATTTATCCACTAAACAAACCTCATTGTTGACTTAATGAAGGGACATTCAGCCGCTATAAAATTCAAATATCTAAGGCTGGTCAGGCAATACAAAAAGTAATCACATCAATCATGCAATTAAAAAAATTAATCGCAATATCCACGTATAACAATAATACGAATAACATTTTAAAAATATTTGATGTTTCTATTATTTCAAATACATGGATTCAATTTCAGCACAAAACACAATGTGTACTGCTCACTTATATTAATTTGTGATTAAAAATATTTGCATCTGAAAAAACATCAAAGACAATAGTGGTTCAGTCCCATACAGTATCAGTCAGTGCATCTCCTCATCACGAAAGCTTGAACTTACAAAGTAGAATTAGTACCCAAAAACTGCATCAAAAATAAAACAATATAAAATTTGTAGAGCCTCCAATCCATGCAGTCCTACATTCTGTTCAGGCAACGCTCAGACGAACAACGTTGTTTCTATCATAGGGTCGCCGTGTTATCTGATTCTGTAACAAGCAACAGTAGAATCCTGTGGCAGACCTTAAGACTAACATGACTGTGTTAGCATGACTACTTCGTGGGTATCTTTAAGCTTGTACGTTGCAGGAGATAATGTCTGCTCGGATTTTTTAACAATACACCTGAAAGTGAAAACAGTGTTCGCCTATAGACTTATGTAGCTACATCCAATATTAATTCATATGCCTTCATGCTTGCCACCAATCCCAAGAGAATATGTCGGATGAATGATGTCTCATAAAATCCATAAGAGTGTGGGAACATTTCATTTTCCATCTGAGTCAGATGCCAGAGCAAGGTTGATTTCTTTGTGTTTCGTTTTGAGCTTTCGTATTGCAGTGTTGCCTTTTTAAGACTTCTGAAAGCATGTCAACACCTCATCTCTCTCAATTTTGGAGACACTCAATCTTAACCTTGGTTGTGATCTGTAGCTTCTTTAGAATCTCACATTGGTACCTTCGTCTTGCATTTTGTATATCTGCAGAAAGTGTTTTTAAAACAAAATGTATTGGTCACCATCCAATAGCTGCTATAAACATGAAAATTGCAAATGCAGGTCAAGACAGAACAGAGTCATACAATTCTCCCCCAAGAAGTTCGTCACAAATTAATAACTCACATTATTTTTAACGGCTCATACACAGCATGAGAGTCATGATCCAGGTAATGGTGCTAAAATGAAGAAGCAAGTTGATGTTAGCAATCTGACAGTAAACAACGCTGTCAGTCATTCAGACTGCTATAACATGAGAATATTGGCAGACATGTGGTAACAACAGAGCCGAACGTACAGTCTCCCCTAAGCACTTCAGTCACCAAATTTAATTCATGCATTATTGTTTAACACATCTAATCGTCACACCGAAAGCATTCCTCTGGAATTGTGGTGATGGCTATGAAGGAGCATAACGATGTTTAGCTATATCTCAGCAGTGAATACCTTGGCAAGCGGCTGCAAAAGCCATGCAAACAGCTGTCTCACTACGGGCACGTTGAAATCTAAGAAGCGGCGCATTATCTCCTGTAAATGTAAACAAACTTTGTTCTCTTATCTTAACTGAAACAAAGAGGACCGCGGTGACTTGTTGAGGCCTCTAAAGTTTATATTGTGTTTGTTGAGGAAGTTAGAACAAAAAAATTACATCTGAAAGCCACTTTCATGATAAATGGGATTGCACTACAGTATTCTATGAGTAATTGAAAAAATACATTGCTGATTTATCATTTTACAGGCAAATATTGTAAAAAATAATAATATAAAGTGAACGCATTACACTTTGTATTCTGTTGTGAATGAAATCAATATATTGAAAATTTAGAACACATGCCAAAAAATTAATGAATTCGCAGTTGGTGTTAACAGGTGTAAACATCTCGATTAATCATGATTAATTTTTATCACAATTATTTTTTGAGCTAATCACTGATTAACGTGATTAACCGCACCCTAAATATTCTGTCTTGTATACAGTTCTTATTGCACTTCTTCCTCTGCCTCTACTTTCATTTGGCCAGCATCGTCATGCATGAGGCATGAATTCTCGTATTCTATCTATCTGCTCTGAATAACCATGTTGTCCATTTAATAAGGTCAAAAAGCAGAAGAAAGGGAGGTCTGTAACTATGGCATATGGTTTGGGATATCCTTAGATTTGTATCAGGTAATCTCCAGCAGTATTCACTAGTCTTTCTAGTCTGTGTGCGACAATGGCTGACATATTCAAGGGACAACTCCATCTCGTCCTTTGATTTGTGACATCAATGCGGATCAGCACAATACTCATGTCCAGCAAACCTTCGCTGTGCCAACACATTTGGAAGGCACATTAACTTTGGTCAACATTCAAGCGGCCTTTTCAGGCCTAAGATCTACTTCTTTTAAGCTGGTTGAAATTGAATCAGTGAGGCTGCAAATTATCTTCAGCAGCAACAAGGATCCTGACCAGACTTGTTTGGGTTTTTCGATTATGTTCCTGGTTAAAATTGGAGAAATCTGTAAATTTGTCTGATTTAAGCGCAAGTCTTTTAGTTCCTCATATAATCCTCTGAAATCTTAAGTCCTCCCCTTCAAATAGGAAACCATCTGTTTACACATAAAAGGCTTTGGCCTGTTGGAAGAAACTTGCTCAGAACTTCAATAAAGAGAATTAATGTTCTAAGTTACTATCCACTAGAGTCTAAGTGAAATATACATCACAGGTTTATCATTTTAACAACAGTTAAAACATAATATTTTTCTTTTTTCTTTTCGGCTACTATACAACAAAGCCATAGACAAATGCAGAGAATAGCCTTGTATACACTTACAAGTAGGATTCCATCCTCATCATCTACACATCATCCATTGCCTTCTTTGATGAACATATCGTTTCTTCATGTTAATTCCAAGAACACGGAAACAAGAGTATAAAACTGATGACTGGACAAAATCAGGTAAACTAAAAAAAGTGTTTCTTTTTTCATTCTAAAATTATGCCTTTGTATCATAACATGGCACAAAACGCATCCATTCTGCTACTGGTCAAAGAGCACTGAGAACCTGCCTGTACTTACACGACACAATTAAGCTTTTGAAAATCAAAACTGGATAAATGGTCATAGATTATTACTCTTTCTTGGCTAAGTTTCGACTAAGACGGGTAGGAACCTATGCAATTACCAAACCGTCACGGGAGCTGATTTCAGTGGCACACTGACCTGCCCAGTCCTGCCTGATCTTGGGCTCTGCCTTAACTTATTTTAATGAAGCTTCTTAAACATTTAAAAACCTTTATTTACTTCTTACCAACGATTTGGTTATAATAACCTATAGAAGAGACCTTCTAAAAACCATTAAAAATGTTATTACTGGCACACAAACCTTAAATTAGAGTGAATAATGAAGACCTTGCACATCCACTTTGAAAGGTTTGCTGACCCCTGGACTAGAGAATCTGTACTAGTAGTAAATTTTTTACAGTAGTAATGCTTGATATACTAATATTCCATTGTAACATCTATTTTATCAAGAACATACTGTATGTGGGTAGCATTACTGCATTTATTATGCTCTATGAATTAGTATATTAAGCACTCCTCAAACATTAAAAATCTTCAGTTTTAAGCCTGGTCTGCATAGGCTATGGGTACACTGCCGATGTAGAGGCTGTTTAACCGCCTCTGAGAGACCAGCAGAGGTAAAGTCTTGCCATGTTACACTGTCAGCTGCAAGCGCATGTTGTCACTTTAGCAGCTCTTTACAACGCCACAGACGACAACTTTGTGTAGCTATCCCATCATGTGCAAATGCTGCAACGTGCTTTTTCAAATGTGGTGTGGGTATGTGACAGGGAGTTGTTGTGTGTATGTGTGGGAGAACACGTGTTTGGGAGCAAAGAATTGTGTCAGCAAGCTGTCTGTAGTTCAGACAGCGAAGAAACCTCTGACGTTCAGCCCACGCCACCCTCTCTCCCCTCTCTCTCTCTCTCACACACTCACACAAGCTACTTCAGTGGCCAGCAGCAGCATTCCATGGTAATGGTTTGTTTATGGCCCGGAAAGCAAGCACTCCACTGTGAGAAACGGAGCTTTGAAAAGATTATCTTGCATACCTGCAACCAATCAAACAATACAATGCCACGACTTCAAGGATATGGGTGTTCTGGAGGCAATTCACAGTTGCAGTAATGCAAAACGTCATCACACTGACCACCCGGCCTCCAGCTGGGTTGCAGCAAGGCTCCCTATTGTTGGGGACAATATTTCTTCCCGGGGGGGGGACAACTTAGATATTACCAAATAAGCGCTCCAGCTGCAGAGTCCAGCATGTTCTAAGGCCTGCCATGTGGCACTCATGATAGTCACAGGCTAATTAATGTCCTTAATTTGCAGGTAGCCACCCTTAGATTTCAACCCCCTTTGTAGCTGCACTCAAGACCGACTCTACCACCAGCAAACCAAGACGTTTGGCAGCACAATTTTCAGGGGCGTTTTACACCTTGTCATCATGAATTACTAGGCAACTTTACCTTGGTTATCAAAAACCCACTGTTTGCTAATTAACACTGAGGTTTGACATTGGTGCACCTGATGAGTGGCTGAAAACCCAGTTGTAGCAACCTAGATTTAAATGTTTGTTTACACTCTTAAGATGCAATATCAGCCTGAATAAATTTTTGCTGAATATTAGAATTTCCGTAGCATATTTATGTTTTTTCTTTTACAACTGAGCAAGTGTTAATTACTAACCTCAAATTAAAGAAGCAACATGGACCTGCTAACTGCCAGATAATGTATTTCACTATAAAACGTTCCATAAAAGTATATACACTGCCTGTTTCTTAGGCTTTCTCATGTATTTATAACGATCACTCACAGAAGTCAATTCAGTTGAAATACAGTGCATGGATTTATAACATAAGTAATTCAACATAAGTTGCAAATTTTCATAACTCCTCACTTTGAACCCTTAAACTAAACCTTTTGGTGTTTTCTGGTTTTATAGCTGTCCAGTGTGTGCATAGCCTTTGAAGCACGCCCTCTGTAGTTACATTCCAAAAATCCTTACCAATACAATTCTGGTATATGTGAACTCCAGCTGGATTGGTACATCATGTTTTCCTTCATCATGCTGAACACATTTGCTTGCCATGCAGGAGTAGCCAAAACAAGCTTTGCCAATACGTATGGCCCTGTTGTAATATATGTTGCTTAATAGACTTAAAGACACTGTCAACCTGTAATTTTTTTTAATTTTAAATGCACATTTTAAAAATCCTTGTCAAATAAAGCAGCCAATCCTGTATCCTCTCTAGAGACAAAACACAAGCATTTAACAATTGTACTGCCAATAATCTGACCCCGTGACTCCACAGTTGAGAAAGTGAGTATATGTGTTAATATATCTTCTGTATTACTTTTTCATGCCCGCTAGAATCTTTCATTTTAGATGGTGAATATCTCATCTGCATGAGTGGCCCTGCTGAAACTCAAATTCCTCTGTTGTAACTTACTCATTTTAGGCCTTTAGGTTGCTAATTGCACTCTCAGCGTAATTTCACTTAGGGTCTGCATTGTTCATTCCCAATGATGTCCGATGCAGAAGAATTATCTAGAAAGAACAAAGCAGCAGAAATCGCTGTGGCACCTTATAGACTAACAGATGTTTTGAGCAGAACCAAAAAGCCTTTTATATGACACTTTCCCTCAGGTCAGCTAAACACCGTTATCATGTTCTGTTCTTTTGGCCTTAACACAAGCTCTCGTATTTTCTCAACTCCTCTTGTTACTGCGTTTGTTCTGTGCTGATTTCATTTGATGTGCTATGCCATTCTTTTCTGTTTCTTTGTGTTGATTTTTTCTTACAATCTCTTTCAAATGTTATAAGATAAAAATTATGTTTTTGTGCACACAACATCTTTGAAATGCAGGCACTCTGACCCATTAATAGATGTATTTTTAACAAGAGCCTGGTGAATGTATTATATGAAGCTACTAACTTCCCTATGCTTCTATGGGCAGGAGAAATGAGCTATAGATTGACCACCATTATTTAGAATACATGGGAAGAAGATAATCAAGGTGTGAAATCTAACATTGTGTTTTAGAATTGAAATATCAGAAAGAGGTGCTCTGCATTCATCCATGAACATAATTGCAAAATTGATAAACATTTGTTCCTTTATTTACTTTATCTTTCATTTCTTCCTCTCCTGAGTGCACCCATTCATCACTGCCTCTTGCTCTGATGCACTATTCAGCCCTTCCTTAGCTGTGCCTTCCATTATAACCTATAATATAGCTCTTACTGTAGAATAATATATTCTCCCCTCCCTCTTTTTTCCTTTTGTCTTTCTCCTCTATGTTTTCCTGTCTTTCTTTAACTATTTTCTCTATATACGTCTCCTTTTCACCTGTCACTCTCTCTTCTTGAATTCCAATGCAACAATTTTCAAAAGAGAAGAATGTTTAATAATCCATGCTTTAGCATGCCACTGGTTATGATCTTTGCTTCCTTTTGTATTTTCAATTCCCAGCCAGTATCTCAATTTTCGCAGTTGCCCGTTAAGATTACAGTCACTAATACATAATGCATTATAGTCTGAATAAAAATATGATCAGCCAATTCTAATAGTTC
>NC_133785.1:12998900-13051887 GCF_003597395.2 Chelonoidis abingdonii
TGGGGAGGAGTACAGAAACTGATTTAAAGCACCCTTTATATCGATATAAAAGGCCTCATAGTGTGGACGGGTACAGCATTAAATCGGTTTAACACTGCTAAAATCGGTTTAAACGCGTAGTGTAGACCAGGCCTAAGTCACAGCAGTTTAAATCTGAAGCATCAGCAGCATCACTGAAGGCAGATTTTGGCACATAATGCGTTCAACAAGCCAAATATCATTGCAATTTATTCATTGTAATTCCACTGTGTATATGTACTGCCTATCACTTTAAGATCTGAAGTGGCCTACTTTCAAGAGACTACTGATACATTCAGAAAATCATGCTAATTTCTGGTAGCAGCATTACATTAATTCTATGAACATTAAATGAGTATTTTCTAACTGATTAATTTATAAAGTGAATATATATATATATTTTTATAAATATATAAGAATATATAATTTTTCTTATAAATCTAAGAAAATTTGTGTTGCTAATGCCGTGTACATTTTTCTACAATAATGCCAAGTAAGAAAATTAAATTGGACTAAAGTCCTTTTCTTCTTTCCTTTTATTCACAGCATGTTGTTCAGTGTGTCTTTGTTGCTATTAGAACTATTGGTAATATCATGATTGTCACAACTCTGCTCCAGTTCATGTTCGCCTGTATTGGTGTACAGCTTTTTAAGGTAAATAAATGAATTCCTTCAAAACACATTCAGGCCTGATCCTGCACCAAGATCTTCCAACTGACTTCAGTAGGGCTCTGTGCTGGAACTGGGTTGTACCTGTGCTGAGCCAATCACAGGATCAGGTTCTAAGTTTAGTTAATTTTTATGCCCTACATTCCATCTACATCTTTTGTTTTATAAATAGGGAAAATTTTATCGGTGCACTGATGAAGCAAAACAGAATCCTGAGGATTGCCGGTGAGAACCCTTTCACTTTATAAATCAGATATACACTATTTTGAATGATAACAATAATAGAATGTTGATTTATAAGTCATACATACCCTGAAGCCTCTGAGCAGCTTAACAAAATTATAAATAAAACCAAACTCCAGCACATCAAACACAGGTTCCAAATCATTTAGTTTTTTATAAGTCGGAACCAACACCTTAAAATCTGCGCAGAAACTAGCAGGCAGCCAATGCACATCACAGCACATAAAGTCAGGAGCAGACAGCACCAATTAACTGATTGAAATGAGCATATATCTCAGGGAAGGAATGGCATCATTCTGTGCCTAACTGAATGCTTCCCAAGTGTTATGCAATCAATTTCTGTTTCTTTTCTTCTTCCACAGGGGAATATTCATTGTTTATAAAGATGGAGATGTTGATAACCCAATGGTCAGAGAAAGAGTTTGGCAAAACAGTGATTTCAACTTTGACAATGTTCTGTCTGCTATGATGGCCCTTTTTACTGTGTCTACCTTTGAAGGCTGGCCTGCGTAAGTGAGCATTCAGTATTTCCATAATATCATTAACAGATGTTGCATTTCTCAAAACAGTAGGATTAAATTTCACTGACACTTCCTGAATGGTAAACAATCACCTGCATTTTTTAGAGTCTTGAGATTATGGGCCTGATCCTGGGACATGTGTGGTCCCTTTACTTATACTAATGTCAAGGGAAATTGTGGCACTTGGCACCTTGAAAGATCAGATCTTATCCAAGTATACAAAGCCTCATTGTTACTAATGAAGGGGGAATTCAGCCCTATAAACATTCTAAATAGTCTAAGGCTGTCAGGCAATAAAAAAAGTAATCACAGTTAATCATGCAATTAAAAAAATTAATCGCAATTAATCGCACTGTTAAACAATAATAGAATAACATTTTAAAAATATTTTTGGATGTTTTCTATATTTTCAAATAGATGGATTTCAATTTCAGCACAAAACACAAAGTGTACAGTGCTCACTTTATATTAATTTGTGATTAGAAATATTTGCACTGAAAAAAACAAAAGAAATAGTGGTTTTCAGTTCCCCAATACATGTACTGTAGTGCAGTCTCTTCATCATGAAAGTTGAACTTACAAATGTAGAATTATGTACCAAAAAAACTGCATTCAAAAATAAAACAATATAAAATTTTAGAGCCTCCAATTCCATTCAGTCCTACTTCTTGTTCAGCCAATCGCTCAGACGAACAAGTTTGTTTACTATCAGAGGGGTAGCCGTGTTAGTCTGGATCTGTAAAAGCAACAGAGAATCCTGTGGCACCTTATAGACTAACAGACGTTTTGGAGCATGAGCTTTCGTGGGTATTCTTTTAAGTTTGTTTACGTTTGCAGGAGATAATGCTGCTCGGTTTTTTTAACAATATCACCTGAAAGTGAGAACAGGTGTTCGCATAGCACTATTGTAGCTGACATCGCAAGATATTTATATTCATATGGCCCTTCATGCTTTGGCCACCATTCCAGAGGACATGCTGATGATGAGTTGTGCTCAATAGAAATCCAAAGCAGTGTGGGACACATGTTCATTTTCGTCATCTGAGTCAGATGCCATGAGCAGAAGGTTGATTTTCTTTTTGGTGGTTTCGTTTTGTAGTTTCCGTATTGGAGTGTTGCTCTTTTAAGACTTCTGAAAGCATGGTCAACACCTCATCTCTCTCAGATTTTGGAAGACACTTCAGATTCTTAAACCTTGGGTTGAGTGCTGTAGCTATCTTTAGAAATCTCACATTGGTACCTTCTTTGCATTTTGTCAGATCTGCAGTGAAAGTGTTTTTAAAACAAACATGTTTTGGGTCACCATCCAAGGCTGCTATAACATGAAATATTTGGCAGAATGCAGGTAAAACAGAACAGAGTCATACAATTCTCCCCCAAGAAGTTCAGTCACAAATGTAATTAACACATTATTTTTTTAACGAGCATCATCAGCATGGAAGCATGTCCTCTAGAATGGTGGCTGAAGAATGAAGGGACATATGGATGTTTAGCATATCTGACATGTAAACAACATGCTGGGTCATCATTCAAGACTGCTATAACATGAAATATGTGGCAGAATGTGGGTAAAACAGAGCCAGAGACGTACAGTTCTCCCCTAAGACGTTCAGTCACAAATTTAATTTATGCATTATTTTTTTAACAAGCATAATCGACACGAAAGCATGTCCTCTGGAATGGTGGGTGATGCATGAAGGAGCATAACGAATGTTTAGCATATCTAGCACGTAAATACCTTGCAATGCTGGCTGCAAAAGTTCCATGCAAACACCTGTTCTCACTTACGGGCAACGTTGTAAATAAGAAGCGGGCAGCATTATCTCCTGTAAATGTAAACAAACTTGTTTCTCTTAGTGATTAACTGAACAAGAAGTAGGACTCGGTGGACTTGGAGGCTCTAAAGTTTTATATTGTTTTGTTTTTGAGTGAAGTTATGGAACAAAAAAAATCTACATCTGTAAATTGCACTTTCATGATAAAGGGATTGCACTACAGTACTTCTATGAAGTGAATTGAAAAATACTATTTCTTTTGTTTATCATTTTTACAGTGCAAATATTTGTAATAAAAATAATAATATAAAGTGAGCACTGTACACTTTGTATTCTGTGTTGTAATTGAAATCAATATATTTGAAAATGTAGGAACACATCCAAAAATATGTAATGAATTTCAGTTGGTGTTTAACAGTGTGACTAACACTGCGATTAATCATGATTAATTTTTTAATCACAATTAATTTTTTGAGCTAATCACGTGAGTTAACTGTGATTAACCGGCAGCCCTAAAATATTCTAGTCTTTATACAGTTCTTATTGCACTTCTTTCCTCTCTGCCTCTATCTTTTGCATTTAGGCATGCGGTCAATGCATGAGGTCCATGAAGTTTCTGTATTTCTTAATCTATCTGCTTCTGAAATAGACCAGGTTTGCCATTTATAAGTCAAAGAAGCAGAAGTAATGAGGGAGGTCTTAACTATGCAATGTGTTTGGGATATTCCTTAGATTGTGTATCCAGGTAATTCTTCCAGGCAGTATTCACTATCTTTCTAGTCTGTTGTGGACAATGGCTACATATTCAAGGACAAGCTTTCCATTCTGGTCTTTGATTTTGTGACATCAATGTGGCAAGCACAACTCAGTGTCTCAGTCAAAGTGGCTGTGCACACATTTGTAATGCACATTAAGTCATTTTGGTCAACATTCAAGCTTCCTTTTGCAGCCTAAATCTACTTCATTTTAAAGCTGGGGTGCAAATTGGATATCAGTGTGAGGCTGCCCAAAAATTTGATCTTCAGAGCAACAAGTGACTCCTGACTAGAGTATTTGTTTGGGGTTTTTTTGGATTATTGTTCCTGTTAAAATTGGAGAAATCTTGTAATATTTAGGTTCTGATCTTACAGCCAAAGGTCTTTTTAGTTACACTTCAACTAATCCTCTGAAATCTTTAGTCCTGCCCCTTCAAATAGTGAAACCATTGTTAGCACATAAAGGTTTTGGCCTTTGGGAGAAACTTTTGCCAGTAAACTTCAAATAAAGTAGAATAAGTTTCTAGTTACTATCCACTGAGTCTAAGTGAAAATATAATCTACAGGTTTTATCATTTTAACAACAGTTAAAACATAATTTTTTCTTTTTTCTTTTTCAGGCTACTATACAAAGCCATAGACTCAAATGCAGAGAATATAGGCCCTGTATACAACTACAGAGTGGAGATTTCCATCTTCTTCATCATCTACATCATCATCATTGCCTTCTTTATGATGAACATATTCGTTGGTTTTGTCATTGTTACATTCCAAGAACAGGGAGAACAAGAGTATAAGAACTGTGAGCTGGACAAAAATCAGGTTAAACTAAAAAATGTGTTTTTTTTTTCATTTCTAAAATTATTCCTTTTGTATTCATACATTGCACAAAACCAGCATCCATTCTGCTATGGTTTCAGAAGAGGGCACTAGACACCTGCCTTACTTACACTGTACAAATAAAGGCTTTTAGTAAAAACTGGTTCTAAAAGTTGGAGTAAATGGTCATCAGATTATTCTCTTTCTTGGGCTTAACTGTTTGACTAGAGCAGGGGTAGGCAACCTATGGCACAGGTACCAAAGGCGGCACATGAGCTGATTTTCAGTGGCACTCACACTGCCCAGGTCCTGGCCATGGTCTTGGGGGCTCTGCATTTTAACTTAATTTTAAATGAAGCTTCTTAAACATTTTAAAAACCTTATTTACTTTCCGTACAACGATAGTTTGGTTATATATTATAGACTTATAGAAAGAGACCTTCTAAAAACATTAAAATGTATTACTGGCACACAAAACCTTAAATTAGAGTGAATAAATGAAGACTTGGCACACCACTTTGGAAAGGTTGCTGACCCCTGGACTAGAGAATGCTGTACTAGAGTAATTTTTGTACAGTAGTAATGGTCTTTGAAGTACTAATATTCCATTGTAACATCTATTTTAGCAAGAACATACCTGGTACTGTGGGTAGCATTACTGATGTATTATGCTCTATGAATTAGGTATATTAAGCACTCCTCAAACAGTTAAAAATCTGGTCAGTTTTAAGGCCTGGTCTGCAATAAGGCTATGGTTACACTTGCCGATGTAGAGGCTGGGAGTTAAGCCGGCCCTGAGAGACAGCAGCAGGGAAGTGCTGCCATGTGTTTACACTGTCAGCTGCAAGCGCAGTGGTGTGGTCACATTAGCAGCTCTTACAACGCCACAGAGAGCAGAGCGTTGTGGTAGCTATCCCAATGTGCAAGTGGCTGCAACGTGCTTTTCAAATGTGGGGGGTGGGGTGGAGTGTGACAGGGAGTGTGTTGTGTGTATGTGGGGGGAGAGACACTGTGTTTTGGGGAGCAAAGAATGTGTCAGCAAGCTGTCTTGTAAGTTCAGACAGCGGAAGGGGGAAACCTTGACGTCAGCCCCACGCCACCCTCTCTCTCTCTCTCTCTCTCACACACACACACAGCTACTTCAGTGGCAGCAGCAGCAGCATTCCATGGTAATGGTTTGTTTTATGGCCCGGAGCAGCTAAGCATGCCACTGTGAGAAACGGAGCTTTGAAAGGGGATATCTGCATACCTGCAGCCAAGTTCAAAACAATGACCAGAGTGGCCACTTGACTTCAAGGGATTATGGGATGTTTCTGGAGGCCAATCACAGTGCAGTAATGCAACACGTCATCCACACTGACACCCCGGCACTCCAGCTGGGGTGCAGCAAGCTCTATGCTTCTCATGGACATGGATTACCAAGAGCGCTCCAGCTGCAGAGTCCAGGCAGTCTAAGTGCCTTGCCAGTGTGGACACCTCAGGAGTTAGGGCACCCAGGGCTGATTTAATGTGCTCTAATTTGCAAGTGTAGCCAGGCCCTTAGATTTCAGACCCCTTTGTAGCTGCACTCAGGACCGACTCTAGGCACCAGCAAACCAAGCACGTGCTTGGGGCAGCACAATTTCAGGGGCGGTTTACACCTGTGCATCATGAATTTACTAGTGCAACTTTACCTTGGTTTCAAAACCGCACTGTTGCTAATTACACTGTAGGTTTGACATTGGTGCAGCTGCATGAGTGGCTGAAAACCCAGTGTAGACAAGGCCTAGATTAATGTTTGTTTAGCACTCTGAAGATGCAAATCACTGAATAAATGCTGAATATTTTAGGATTTTCCGTAGCATTATTTTATGTTTTTTCTTATACAACTGAGCAAAGTGGTGTATATTACTAACCTCAAATTTAAAGAAGCAACAGGACCTGCTAAACTGCCAGATTAATGTATTTACTAGTAAACGTTCCATAAAAAGTATATACACTGCCTGTTTCTTAGGCTTCTATGTATTTTATAACTGTTTGCACTCACAGTAAGTCATATTCAGTTGCTAAATACAGTGCATGGATTTATAACAGAAGTAATCATACATGAAGTGCAAGATTTTCATAACTCCTCACTTTGAAGCCTAAACTGAAACTTTTGGTGTTTCTGGTTTTATAGCGTCAGTGTGTGGAATATGCCTTGAAGGCACGCCCTCTGCGTAGATACATTCCAAAAAATCCTTACCAATACAAGTTCTGGTATATGGTGAACTCCACTGGATTTGAGTACATCATGTTTGTCCTCATCATGCTGAACACACTTTGCTTGGCCATGCAGGTAGGAGCAAAACAAGCTGCCAATTTACTGTATGAAGCCTTTGATAATATGATGTTGCTTAATAGGACTTAAAAGGACACTGTCAACCTGTAATTTTTTTTAATAAAGTGGCACATTTTTAAAAATTCCTTGTCAAGATAAAGCAGCCAAATCCTGTATCCTCTCTCAGGCAAAACAAGCATTTAACACAGGTACTGCAATATTGGACCCCGGGATCCACATGTTGAGAAGATATGTGGTAGTAGATGTGGTGGTAATATATCTTCCTGTAGGTACTTTTCATGCCCGCAGTAATCTTGCCATTTAGATGGTGAATATCTCATCTGCACTTGAGAGTGCCCTGCTGAAACTCAAATCCTCTGTGTGGTAACTTGTACTCATTTAGAGCTTTAGGTGTGCTAATTTGCACCTCAGCGTAATTTCACTTAGGGTGCATTTGTTCATTCCCAAGATTGTCCATGCAGAAGATTATCTAGAAAGAACAAAGCAGCAGAGAATCCTGTGGCACCTTATAGACTAACAGATGTTTTGGAGCAGAACAAAGAAGCCTGTTTATGTGGACACGTTTCCCTCAGTCAGCTAAACACGTTATCATGTTTCTGTTCTTTTGCCTAACACAAGCTGGTATTTCTTCAACTCCTCTTAGTTACTTGCGTTTGTTCTGTGCTGATTTCATGCATGTGCTATGCCATTCTTTCTGTTTCTTGTGTTGATTTTTTCTGACAATCTCTTTCCAAATGTTTAAGAAAAATATGTTTTTTGTGGCACAGGCAACATCTTTGGAAATGCAGGCACTCTTGACCCATTAATAGATGTATTTGTAACAAGAGCCTGGTGAAGTGTATATATGAAAGCTACTAATCCCCTAGTGCTCTGTGGGGCATGGAGAAGAGCTATAGATTGTGACCACCATTGATTCAGAATGACATGGGGAAGAGGAGATATCAAGGGTGAAATCTAAATTGGGGGTGTTTTAGAATCTGAAATATCAGAAGGAGGGTGTGTCTGGGCATCTCATCCATGAACATAATTGCAAAATTGATGAAACATTTGTTGTCCTTTCATTTTTACTTTATCTTTCACTTTTCTTCCTCTACCTGGATTCAGCCCATCACTACTGCTCCTGTGCTTCTGATGCATCATTCAGCCCTTCCTTAGGCTGTGCCTCCATTATGTAACTATAAATATGAGCTCTTACTGGTAGAATAGATAATATTCTCCCTCTTTTTCATTTTGTCTTTATCTCCTCTTATGTTTTTTCCTGTCTTTCTTACTATTTTCTCTATATACGTCGTCTCTTTTTCACCTGTCACCTCTCTTCTCTGATTCCAATGCAACAGATTTTCAAAAGAGAAAGAATTTTTAAAATCCAGTTTACATGCCACTGTTTATGATCTTTGCTTCCTTTTTGTATTTCACTCAGCCAGTGATCTCCATTTGTGCTGGCAGTGCCCCGTTAAGATTACAGTCACTATACAGTAATGCATTATAGTCTGAATAAAATATGTCAGGCCATTCTAAATAGGTTCTCAAACTTTTGTACTGGTGACCCCTTTCACACAGCAACCCCCTTATGAATTTAAAACACTTTTCAATATATTAATTATAAATTCTGGCAAAGCGGGGTTTGGGGTGGAGGCTGACAGCTTGCGATCCCGCATGTAATAACCTCGTGACCTCTTGAGGCGTCCCGACCCCCAATTTGAGAACCGCTGGTCTAAAAGGTGTGACACAAAGTTGTGTAATTAATCCTTAAAATTCATTATATACAGCCTGGGAAATTATTGTTGTTTATATAGTTATATAGTATTTACTATATGATCATTTTAAAGCACAGTTTTCTATCTGAATCCATATTTCTTGTCTTTTGGATCATGGCTTCAGGAGAAGGTTATTCAAATTTATTTTTGCCTTAATTTCTGTTAAGTGATTAATGCTCATAATTCAAGAACTACTCTCTCCCACCTGTGTGTGTACGTCAGTTCCTCTTTGTGACTTTAGGGTTAGTACTTTCTTATATACTATTGTTGACTGTCAGGTCCCTTTTTAATATTTTGCGTCTAAAATTAATTGTGTTATTCCAGTTGTTGATATGCTTGGCCTAGGTTATGGTTGGAGCAGTCTTTTAAGGTTTGTAAAATATCTATATTTATAATGCCTGTCATAGCATCAAGAACATTTCAACCTAAAAACTGCATGTTAAAAACATGTGAACTTAGCTATTTTAAACACCAGGGGCACAAGAACTCTAGTAATAACAAACCACTAAAAAACTCAAAGTAGGAGGCAGTATTGTCCCTAGAGGAGTACTTGGGAGATTATGCCTGAGTCAAATACCATCCCGCAAGACCTGCTCCATATACACAGAGGGGTGAGCAATCTGTTCCATCCAGTACCTGAACCAGAACCAGTTTGAGATGAATCCATTTTTAAACAGGAGTCATTAATTTATTCTTGTATCTGAGGTCCATTCATGCACCAAAGAAACTTTTACAAAGCTAGTTATGGGCCTACAGTTTACTGGGCTTTATTATTGTGAACTGTTGGTTTATGTCAGCCTCCTTTCTATTAATGTTCTTTAATTCTTTATTTTTAAAAAGTGTCATATTTTTAATTCACAGCACTATGGACAGTCTAAGCTGTTTAATGATGCAATGGACATTCTGAATATGGTTTTCACAGGCGTGTTCACTGTTGAAATGGTTTTGAAACTCATTGCATTCAAACCCAAGGTAAGTGATTAGACAGGATTTTATATATGTATAAGTATAACGTGAATTTCCCACTAGTTATGTATTGTTCAAATAAGAGAAGAACCTACATATTTTTCATGGTAAAATATCTGTGAAATCTTCATAGAAGTGTTAATCTGATAGTGTGTGTGTGTATATATGCATCTACAGGAAATGAGATGTAGATATCAGTGAAAAAAATATTACTGAGTAATTGATGAGATCTGGAGAATTTTTGAAGTCACGAAAAGATTGTTATCTAACCCAGACAAATAATTTCCGGTTGCAAGCATTACTAAACATCATGTACACAGGTACTAAATTATATGTGATTGTTTAAAAAACACCAATAAACTTAAAAAATTAAAATCTAATTGACTATAAAAAGACTCCGTATGATTTTATCTTGTGTATAAAATGCAGATATAGGGTGTGATTCTGCAAATGAGCACACAAGTACTCCTTTAGTTTTACTGGGGTTACTCGAATATAAAAGTGTTTGTAGATTGGGTCTGGAGTAGACATTTTAGTTTCCTTGCCTCAAAGGGACACTGTCAAACTAAACATTATGGCCAGATTTTTGAAAGGCGTTATTAAGGTCCTGAACCCGTAGGTGGTGAAATTCATGGTGCTAGGAGTGCTGCCCATCTCCCTCCCCTCCCAACTTGAAGGGTTTCCATCATATACAGGGTTTAGAGTTTGGTTCAATGGCTCTCAGGACTGACACTATACAAATTGTTCCAGCACCGCTGCCTGACCCTCCCAGGAGGTACATGCAGATGTACCCTGAGCCCACATGGAGCATCTTTGACTTTAGTGGGGCTATGTGTGGAAGCAGAGGTCTACCTTCAGGCATCTCTGTGATAGCCTGGGACCTAAGTTTGGATGCATCGATTTTTTGGATGCCCCACTTGAAACATTTTGGGCCTGGTTTTCAAACATTTTGAAAAATTTCCATTGACTTCATTTGATGTTAGCCTCTGAATATCAGGCCCTGTGCCCAGGGGTGAAAGTGAGCTGGTACAGGCCGGTACTCCATACCAGTAAGAACCCACACTGGCCCATACCAGCCCACATTAAAGCACTGCCACTACAGTGCTTTAATGGGCCTGCCCCTTTTGCCTTCCCTGTCATGGGCCCTGCAGGTATGGTCTTTACTGGCAGGGCCACCAATGGGGGCGGGAAGGGGCAGCAACGTCAAAGTGCTGCCATGGCAGCACTTTAAGAATGGTACTTTGCTGTGGCAGTGCTTTAACATCGCTGACCCCTTCCCTCCCTCGGCGGCCCTGCCGGTAGGGTCTGTACCAGCAGAGCCACCAACAGGGGAGGCAAAAGGGGCAGGGACGTTAAAGCACTGCCGTAGCAGAACTTTAAGGATGGTCCTTTGCCACGGCAGTGCTTTAATGTTGCTGTACCCCACCCTTAGCGGGGCTGCCGATGGGGTGGGGAGTGCAGCAACGTTAAATTGTTGTTGCAGCAAAGGACCCTGAAGCACTTTAACGTCTCTGCCTCCTTTGCCCTCCTCCTTCCCCCGCCCCCCCGCAGCCACTGATGGGAGCAGCTGCCTTGTGGCTGACGATTTAAAAGGGCCCGAGCTCCGAACGCCGGGTGGCACGGTCCAAGGGCTGGCTGGGGGATGCTGACCCTCAGCCCTGCCCCTTCCACCCGAGGCCCCACCCCTTCCGGGGGCCAGAGCCACCCCCCGTACCAGTAAGTGTCTTCAGTTACTTTCATCCCTGCCAGTGCCTCAAGCTGAGCACCCAAAATTTTAGGCATCCAAAATTCTAGTTATCGCTTTTGAAAATGTTGGCCCAAAAGTTCTTAAAAATTAATTCCCACTGATTCTAATAACATTAAATTATTAAAATGGAAAGAAATGGTAACAATCTAATTTGATTATCATCTCTGTTGTTTGTTCACTTCTCACAGTTCACCTGTGATAGTGAATGGGAACCAGAAAAAGAAATTAGACTACATTTTGCTGTCATTTACAATGAAATCTGTATTTACTCTGATTAGTTTACACCAGGATGAATAAGAGCAGAATTTAGCCCATTGGCTATAAACAGAAAGTGAACCTGGCCAGTCTAGTTTTACTGACCTACCTCAACTCGGTCTGGTATGTTTCATGTTCCATTTCCTCCGGGGAATCTTTTTCTTATTTTCAGTTCAAGGTAATGAAGCTAAAACCATCCCTAGTCTGATTATGGCTGATTAGGCTCCTGACTTTTTCTTGGGTAACCAAGACCTGGTATTCAGACCCAAAGTGTGAGGTTTTGGATAACTGCTCATCTACACACCCACAGGGCTTTCTCTTGCAAGATTCTACAGAGTTCTGCTTTAAATTTTCCTGTTCAATATGTATATGTATTTATTTTAATTGTTATGTCCCTAGTTTTATTCAAATACTAGCTGCTTCACCACATTAAAATTAATATTGTTTGAGGCCATAAGAGAGATAGTGAAGATATTTAGGCTGCGGTATCATCATTATGCTGATTCTGTGTCCTAGCCCTGTTCTGTATGCTGTTTGGCTACTGAAGTCTCAGCTAGTTTTAATAGTCCAAAGTGCCTTATACCATCTGTGCTTAGCATGAAGATGGAGTCTTTCCCATGCTTTTGTGATATCAAGACTGAGATTACTATAAAAGGCTATACGTAGGACTATCCCTGAAGACAGGTCAGAAGTTTCAGGTAATGCAAAATGCAGTGGCCCTATGGTGGCAGTACATTACATCACATCAGTGCTCAGTAGGGTAACCAGATAGCAAATGTAAAAAGTTGGAATAGGGGGTGGGAGGTAAAAAGTGCCTATATGAGAAAAAGCCTCCAAAATCGGGACTGTCCCTATAAAATCAGGACATCTGGTCACCCTAGTGCTCTGTAGAGTGCATGAACTACCTGTTCACCTCTGGATGCTATTTAAGGTGTTGATACTGATCTGCAAGACCTGTGCTGTTTGAGTTCTAACTCTATGAGACTCTGCCTCTCCCCTAAGAAGAGCTCTTGATGGTACATTATCACCATGGTTCTATATGTTTGAATTTCCAGGGGCTGGAGGCAGGGGTATCATTTGCTATATGGTAAAGGATGCAGTTTCTCCCCACCCCCAACCTTTCATAGGGTTTATATACTCCATTATGTCTTCCACTTTTTGCCACCACCCCTACTTCTCCAGACTTTGGATATAGTCATTAGGAAAGCAAACTTTGCCTTCCCCAGAATGTTTCTGAAATGATCCCCTGGGTGAAGGGAAGGTATTTTCTGGAGAGGGTCCTTATTTCCAGAATTCAGTTCCCACACTGGTCCAGCAGAGCCCTGATTTGTTGACAAGCAGGGCATGGTGAAAGGACCACGAGTTTAGTCAGAGTTTTGCCTGAGATTGATTAACAAGCAGAGATTTTAGGGGGCAAAGGCATTAAATACCTTTAAGGTGGCTTTTGTTATCAGTTGGAGATTTTACCTTTGCTTTTTATTATGAAGTGTCCTTTTTAAAGCTACTTATACAGCAGTATATTATTGACTGTGTTTTTAATTGCTGTAAATGAGATGACAGGCTAGGAAATGGGTCAATGCCATTTATAAACCTAAATATAAAAAAGACATTTTTTTAAACTGGTAAAATCATCTTTATTAATATTTGGGTCTATAAATGCAAATTTTAAAGCAAACCTACTCTTTGGTTTGGGATTGTTGCTGTGTGGAGGTTGATTTCTGTTATGTTTATATTGTCACTGGGTTTTTTGACTTGATCTGGGGGAACTGACAGAAGAGTTGGTTATTTATTTAGCCCCAGATTCTCAAAGTTATTTAGGTAACTAACTCCCATGGAGTTCAGTGAGAGTCAAAGGTCTTTAAATACCTTTGAGGACCCATTCCTTAGTACTTCTTTAAAAGTTCTCAGGGGCATCAGCTAGACACTCCATTACTGTACTATATATAAATCCACATAAATAAATAAATAAATCAATAAAATATTGTGCCTTAACTATTTGGCAGTGTCCCTTCAGCACTTTGAGTCAGATACTGTAAAAGATATGGTCACCTGTTCTAAAGCCCATTCAAACCTAAGGGCGATTAAAATACATTGATATTCTGGGTACAATATTATGGCATGTAAAATCAAGATACTGCAGACTGTCTTTCAGTTCTGAAATATAGAAAACCTTCAGTGAGTGCCAGATATTAAGGGCTTGATCTGGCAATAAGGAGCTGAGTGCCCTACACTTTAATTGACTGATTTGGGAATTGCGGGTATGTCTACACTGCAGTTAGACATCTGCGGATGACCCGTGCCAGCTGACTTGGGCTCACAGGGCTCAGGCTAAGGGTCTGTTTAACTGCAGTGTAGACGTTCAAGCTCAGGCTGTAGCCCAAGCTCTGGGATCCTCCCCCCCTTGCAGGTTCCTAGAGCCCGAGCTCCAGCCTGAGCTCGAACGTGTACACCTCAATTAAACAGCCCCTTAGCTCAAACCTGAGTCAGCTGGCATGGGCCAGCCATGGGCTTTTAACTGGAGTGTAGATGTACCCTGATGGCGCTCAGTAGCTGGCAGAATTGGGCCCTAAGTTTTCAGTTGTGCATTGTGACTACCAAAATATTTAGATAATGGATCAAAATGTATTTAATTCTATAACCTGGGTACTCCCTAGGAGTTGTTTTTACTTTGCAGCATTTGCTGAATAAAGTTTGCAATGTCAGTTAAAAGGCAAGACTTGATTAAACCAAGTTATTCTTCACAAGTGCCAAACTCAGTTTGTCTAGTGTGCCTGGCACATTACAAAAGAAAATATTTCTATGAAATCTAAAGTAATACATCAGTAAATACTGTTTAAGCAGTTTCATGAAAGCCAACCATTACTTGAATTTGTAATGATTTTCCATGCTGTTTTACATCAGATTTTTGTAAGGAAAAAGGAAAGATGGCTAGTAAGTGAATTGATCCTGAGTGATTGCAGTGGTGAAAACTACTAATTTGTGTGTTAATGTTTATTTGCTGTGACTTGTCCATTTATACATTTCTCCTTTCTCCAAAATCATCTTTATCTTTTAGTTTTTTGTTTGCTTTTGCTTTACATATTACTTTGAACAATATTTGTCTATACTGATGGAAAAGATTTGATACAATAAACGTGTCTTAAGGTATTTTAGCAATATGGAATCAAAATGTGAATGTGTTATTTATGTGGCTTACATTGTAGCAATGTCTGATAAAATAATATTTTCTATAGCGAAATTTACCCTTCTACAGAGACCAACACACAGTTTATACACCACTTATGTCCTACACTTTAGGGAGATGTAGTAGGGACAGATGGCATAGTGCATCAGGAGTTTGGTTTTGTAGAGCTCTGACTGTTGCTTGTCTCTAGTTTGTTCTTTTTATATATAATTTTGTGTCGTTGTTTAAAAATCAGTAAAGATATTTATTTAAAAAATAAATAGAAGAAATTAGGAAAACAAAAGGGTGAAATAATATTGTTAGAGCAGCTTCCCTGGCCATGTCTACACTTGGGGTACGTCTACACTGCACGATTATTTCGAATTAGCTTAAACCGATATTACAAAACAGATCTAATAAAATCGGTTTAGCGCGTCCACAGTGGGAATCCCGAAATAGATTGTTTGCGTCCATGGTCCAAAGCTACCATCGATTTCAGGAGCGGTGCACTGTGGGTAGCTGTTCCTCAGCTATCCCATAGTCCACTTCCGTGTTGACAGCACAGTGCTGATGGGGCAGAAAACACTGCCCGGGGTGGTGCTGGTACAGCTCACCCTCCCTTTGTGAAGGCAGCAGACAACCCTTTGGCGCCTTTTCGCGGAGTGCATTGAGCAAACGCCAAGGCACAGCAATCTTTCCCTTTTTTTTCACGTGGTGGTGGGGGAATAAACGAGACTGTTCCCTGAACCACGCCAGACACTGGGTTTGAACCTACAGACGTTGGGAGCTCATGCCATGAATGCAAAATTTTCAGAGACTGCTGTGGACTGTGGATAGCTGGAGTCCTCAGTACCCCCTCCCTCCCTTCATGAGACGTCCATGAGTCTCTGGCTTCCCGTTACGCTTGTCACACAGCGCTGTGTATCCTGGAGTTTTTTATTCAAACGCTTTGGCATTTTGTGTTCTGTAACGGAGCTGAATACAACAGATTTGTCTCCCATACAGCGATCAGACTAGTATTCCCGTACAGTCTATGCTGGAGCTCTTTTTCGATTTCAAACTGCATCGCCAGCCGTGCTGATCAGAGCTCCACGCTGGCAAGCAGGAAATGTAAATTCAAAAGTTCGCGGGGCTTTTCCTGTTTACCTGCCCGCTGCATCGAGTTCAGATTGCTGTCCCAGAAGCGGTCAGTGCTGCACTCTGGGATGCCGCCCGGAGGCCAATAACGTCGATTTCCGTCCACATGAACCCTAATCCGAGTTATCACTATCGAATTTAGCGCTACTTCCTCTCGTTTGGGAGGAGTTCCGAAATCGATTTAAGGGAGCCGTTTAAAACTCGATATTAATGACGACGTCGTGTGAACGGATACAGCGTTAAATCGGTATATCGGCCATTAAACCGATTTAAAGTCGCAGTGTAGACCTGGCCTTACAGTACTGATACAGCTGTAAGAACGCTCATGTAGCCGCATTATGTCAATGAGAGAGAGCTCTCCTATCCGTGTAATAAAACCATATTAACGAGCACAGTAGCTATGTCAGTGGGACTCCCGCTGTCATAGCGCTGTGCACAAAAGCACTTATGCCAGCAAAATTAATGGCTCTATGGGGGGCATTTTTTCACACCCTTAAGTGGCAAAAATTTTGCCGACATAAGTGCTCGTGTAGACTCAGTATAGTGTAATGCTCAGTATTGTTGAGGTGGTGTCCCATGATATCTAACAGAAACATTAGGAATGATTTGTTCATGGAAAGGGATGGGGCATAGGTTTGAGAACTGGATGTGATTGGTTGGGATGCTAAATACACCAATTATCCTGTGTTGGAATTGATGGTCAACTACAGATAGCTGGTTAATGCAACACAAAGGGACATGAGTGGTGGCCAGACTGATGCCCTTCCCCCACTTGCAATATGGAATAGCAATAATACTTACGTTCTTCCTTGGATGGTTGATAGTTAAAAATAATATATGTAAAGTGTTGTATAAGTGTAGATCATTGTTAAGCCAGACAATAGCAGAGATGGAAATGGAACTCAGCCTCTTGTGACTCCCAGCCCTGTGCTTCTTGCCCTGCCTAGACCATTCTACAGAGCTGTCTCCTTCCCGGGGAGCTCGTTCAAAATTCTCATGAGCAAATTTCCACATAATTTCCATTTTCACGTTTCAGAGTGAAAAATTTTCAACAATAGAAGCTTGTCAAAAATATCTAAACTTCAGGAGGTGCCAAATCTTGATAAAGAAATTAGCAAAATGAGATATATAATTATCTCATTTATATATATCTCATTTTGCTTAGGTCTGCAATTAAAGAAATATCTCTTATTGTGTTATGAGAGCAACTTAAATCTATTGATTTTTTAAAAAAAAATTCTTTACAGTAAATGGTGTGCTAATAAGAAAGCTGTATAGACATTAATTTTAGGTTAGCACTCTTGATTGTTTATCTGTTTTAGTACATTTATTTTTAAAAAATTGCACTAAAACCAAAAAGCTAATAGATGTTTTCCTAATATTTTAATTGACCCAGGATTCTAGTCTATTGACATCAGTAGGAGATCCAGATTGCTTTAAGATTTCTCCCAAAGTATATGTTGGTGTCCACTCTAGATTCATTAGCAGAGATTAGCTGGCAAAACAGTGTTTGTTTGAGAAAAATGAACATATATGGTCATCCCATAGGTTTCATTATATTGAAATCTGAGGAAATTGCAGTAGAGCATCTGGATTTCTTCAGTAACCAGATAAGACCCAAATATAATTATAAGAGAAAATCTATAATCTATATTTTCTGTAGAGTCATCTTAGACATCTGGATTTGTTATCAGTGCCTGGATTTAATCCCAGTTTAAGCAAAAGAAATACCTCAACAACATTTCTGTTAAAATCCTTCTTTGTGGCAGCCAACCTGGTGTGAGGGACCCATAAGGCAGAGATGAATTGGTCCCTAAGTCATTCCTACTATTTTATGACCATTTGGTGCATCAGTAACATATATAGGCTATATTAATGGGATATATTTAAAGTCAGAAAGGGTCTGAGGAAACAGAATTAAGTGATTTAGATAAATTTTTTGCAGTGTAGTAGCTGGAGCTGCATCGTTAAGGATCTGTTCCTATTGGAATCAAAAACAAACTCATTGATTTTAGTAGCGCAGGATCAGGCCCTAAATGCTAACACATTTTGGGTAGAGCTACACAGCAGCTGAGAAGTTTGGTTCTGCTCAAGTTAGTGTGCTAACAGCTGTGGGCAGTTGCACAGGAGGTTACTTGGGCTAGCTGCTGAGTATGTACCCAGGAGGTCAGCCAGGATTGTGCTCGGGCATCTAGTCTGAGCTGCCACCTATGCCACCCCAGCCATATTGCTATTTTTTAGCATGGTAGCTTAAAAAGAGCTAGCATGTGTATGTCTATCCAAGTTAGGAATCATACCTCCCAGCTGCTATGTAGACATTTGAATTTCTAAGCCCTAACTCTTTGCATTAAATGATTAATTTACCTATAATAGGACCAAATTCTACCCTCTGATCTTCATGCACAAACTCATTTATCTGAATGGGAATTGAGGATGTGTAGTTAAGGGAAGTGTCTGACCCTTGTCACAGACTTTCAGGAAGTCACAACACAAAGGAGTTCCCAGCATGGATGGACCTATATTTTCGACATCAAAGTTATTTTGTTAGCACCTGTCAGGATGTGTAAGTAACAATTGTTACAATACTGCTGAGAGTCTAATAAACAGTTTGATATAATGCCAATTTGCCATGTTGGTGCTTTTAAGATGTGTGTGTGTGTGTGTGTGTGTATATACACGTGTATATATATATATATATATATTTTCTATATATACTTATACGTTTGAGTATATCTATATATCTATATATCTATATATAGAAATATACTTTTCCTTCAGTAGGCAATATTGTTTGTTTTGTTTTCTCATTAGATCCCAGGTTTTGTTTTAAGTAATTTCTGTTTATGCAAAACTAAACAGAAGTATGCAAATATTTGACATTTCATGTGTAATCACAAACATTTGCACCCTGCCTGCTCTGTTCAGGGCTATTTTAGTGATGCCTGGAATGCGTTTGACTCCCTCATCGTTATTGGCAGCATAGTAGACGTCGTTCTCAGTGAAGCCGATGTGAGTATACCTCAGCTTAATTCCCACAGTCCCCACTTCTTTCTCTGTCTCCCCACTATTTCCATCATCTGGACAAGTCACAGATTTTGATCCAACATTTCTAAACTTTGAATTTAGAAACAGGCCAGTCATAGCTCAATTATGTTGATATGGGAAATAAATAGCCTTTTTCATTGCCGATTATCTCAGACAGAAAGATTGTATGTTGGTACATCAGAGAAGTCTAGAATGTTTTTGTGTTATAACACTGTCCTTTTCTTCTCTTTGTCTGTTTGTGTTTTTCTCTTGCTCTCTTTCTGCTGAATGCTTGTCCTAACAGCACTATTTCACTGATGCATGGAACACTTTTGATGCCTTAATTGTTGTTGGTAGCGTCGTTGATATTGCTATAACAGAAGTTAATGTAAGTAACAACTGTTCATGCACTAAAAAGTAATTGCTGTCATCAATACAGAAAATGTAAACTTTGCCCCATAAATCCATATTTTACATTCTGGAGTAAAAGACTAAAATATTGATACAGATACAGATATAGCTATAACTGTAGATCGATAGATACACATATATATGCACTCACAGATATAAAATAGTAAAACAATGAGTATTAATTTTTTCTTTCTATATATATACTGAATATATTTTGAATCATTTAATTTTTTTTAATTAAGGAAAAAAACAGATCATTGCTAACACCCATTTCAATTTGAGGCCCAGTAATTTTTTGTGAGTAATTTGATCTAATCCTTCAGGCATCTAATAGTGGTCTTCAAGAGTCAGTAGTTTAATAAGCCATGTATTTTCAGGTGGTAGTCCTAGGGTTTAAGAATGATCTAGGAATTCATGTCTCCCAGGCTGGTGGAATTAGGGTGCTCTCAGTCGCTGAGAAAGAGCATAGCACATACTGCTTTTCCTCTTTCTTTGCTCCAGGAAATTGTTCTGGCGTTTCAGTGCAGTTAGAAAAGTTTGTGAATTCCATAAACGCATCTTAGACTGGCCAAAATTTTGAGCCACAGCCTCTTGACAAACATTCTGGATGAGAGAGAGAGCTCTTCCCAAGGCCATGCAGGGTAGCAGATGTAGAAAGAAGATGCTTTCTGTTTAGTTTGTATCACACTTGCTGTAATTACACCAAGCAAGATAAACTATGAGAAGGAATAAATTGAAAACTAACAAACTATGGCCCAGCTTCTAGCCAGCACTTGAGGGGATGCAAGGGGAGGGGAGGACACGAGTAGCTTCCCCTACATACACACATCTCTTGTGCCCCTGTTTAGGGGCTGGTCAAAGTCATATTGGGGAGCATAGTATCTCCTCCTTCCTAGTGCCTCAAGGGACATGAAAAAGGGAAGAGAAAAGAGTGATGGGGATGGGCCTAAGTCAGTCAGAGTAGTTGTAGTTGAGAGACAATAATAATATGCAAAGCTTTAAGCTTTTGGTTCTAGCCTATTTGATAAGCACTGTAATATACATTTAATAAAATGTATACATGTGTTGAAACCTGATATGGAAACAAATATGCTGCTTTATCAGGTTATAATATAATTTTTAAAATGTCTAAACCAGCACACAGTAGGTATCTGCTAATTTGTACTAAGAACTTGAAATTCCTATGTGAATTAGAAATTTTTGAAAATTAACAAATAAGAGAATAAACATGATCAAAATAATTTTAAGTTACTGTATAATACAATTTCATTCTTATTTGGTTTTGACAAGTGTAGAATATTTTGAATTATATACAGTATACAAAAGCAGCAAAGAATCCTAACAGAATACTCGCTTCACCCACGAAAGCTCATGCTCCAAAACGTCTGTTAGTCTATAAGGTGCCACAGGATTCTTTGCTGCTTTTACAGATCCAGACTAACACGGCTACCCCTCTGAAATGTTACAGTATACAAGCTGCTCATTACCCTTTCTACTACTACACGGGGGGGTTGAGAACAATGGTGATGATGCAGAAGCCAGAAAGAACACACTTTAACTTTCAGATTTCATGCAGAGTTTGCACAGCTGGCAGTTAAGGGAAAGAAATATTTTTGCTAGCAGACTGAGTAAATTTGAGCTGGATGTTCATATGGGACAGTGAACATGGAACCTCCATTATTCCAATTTTACAGAGACACTTCTGAAGGATAATTGCACTTCATTGGCCAGATTTTCAAAAGCAGCCTCTACATTTGTGTGCCTAAAATTACCTGTGATGGTTTTTCGAGGCCCAAGTTTTTTGATGCCCCAAACTTGGACTTCCAAGTTCAGCTCAAGTAGTTATTTATTATCCAGCTTGCATACAAAAATGTTGTTTTGTATGGGGAAGTATGACTTTTGGGACATACAGAAACGTGGCCACCTAAAATTACTTTCCCTCAAAGCTACAAAATATATTCACATATGAAGGGGTAGTGAAAATAATATATGAGATATGATTATGATAGTCTGCGGTTAACACTATGTTGACAGTGATTTATCTGACAGCATTACTTGTAAGTATAAGTGATTACTGCTAAGTTTTCATCTGTGATAAACTCTGTGACTTTGTACTAATTCACGTATTTGGCTTGAAAATTGTCGAGATAAAACTGGTGAGCTCTAGTTCAGTGCATGCGCTGTATTTTGTGTTTAGCTTTAAAGTGTTAGCACTTTCATTTCTGAGCCTTTCATGCCTTCTCACTATAGAAAGTCTCATTGTTGATGTCTTCTACTGCACAACAGACTCTTTTTTCATCTCTGTTTTTACTCTATATCACATTTAGTGTGCTTAATTTGTTTGTGAAAGTGTGGATATGTTGTTGTTGGTTTCTAGGTTTGATTTCTCATTTCCAACATGAAATATTAGTTACTGTAGACTCTCTATAAAAGTGCTCGGCTTTTATATGGCTACTGTTTGTGATTCTAGTGAGTATTCGTGCTTTGTTCATCTCCATATAACTGATCAAAACTTTTAAAATTAGAATCTTATATTTTCAAAATCCCTTTATTAACATTTTTCAATGGCATCCTCAAACATGTTGTATACAACACAACTTTTTTTTTCTAACAGTGATAGAAAATGGATTGATATTGGGATATTTATAGCACTGCAAGGATGTTAATAAGGCCTTGTCTTTGAAATTTCAGGCACCACTGTAGCTTCACCTGCACAAATGTCAAGTACAGACACTATTTACACCAGTGTAGTTAAAAACAGTTGTAAGCTGCACCAGTGCAAACTGGTTTGCAGCAGTGTAAATCATATCTACATAAAGGGTTTGTACTGGTGCAGCTACACTAGTGGATTAAAACTCAGTGTCAGCAAGGTCTTAGAAGTCTCGCCATCACATAGGGATGTTCAGACCAACAGCTGAACATTTCTATATATTGGCACATAGAAATTGCCTCATTCTGTGAAAATAACTAGGCTACAAACTAACTTTACATTAGTGTACTCCAGAATAACTCCAAGGGTCAATAAAGGTACTTCAGATTTACATTAGTGTGAGATCTGTACCTGACTCAACTTGTTCAAGTGAGTGGGTTGGACTTCTCATTTAAGTGTCATACTGATGGTAGTATGATATCTAGTAAAATATGTCATCTTTTTAATTTGTTATTTTATAACATATGGTTATTTCAGAGTTTTATAATATTATTTATGATGCCTGAATATTGACTCTTATGGTCCTATAACCTCTCTTTCACAGAGTGTCCAGGAGAGTATTTTGCTAAATAGTCATATCAGATATTGAATGCCCTCGACTCCCATGCAAGTCAGGATGAGTTCAGGGTGCTTGAAACCTCACAAGAGTGCTTAACACTCTGCAGGATCAAGCCATGACCAGGAACCACATGTGTTCCTTGATGCATTTTATGATATAGATAACCTCAGAGAAATATATATACAGTTTGCAGTTGTTGTTTCTAGTTTTTAGTTAATGTCCCTACCGTCTGCCAATATTTCTTTTCTGCCACCTAATTGGTTTTCATGTTCATTTTATTTTTAGAAATTTTTAGAGGCAAGTATATATTAAAAATATATATATACGGTATAGCAATTTAAATAATAAAAGCACTACTAAAGCCATATAATATTTTTTATTTCTTTGTTTACATTTTGTTTTCCAGAGTTTCTAATAACACGCAAGATCTTGCTTGGTCATCTAAATTGTTCCTTCTAGATAAAAAAAAATATTAAAAAATCAGGGAACAGTGACTATGAGTCATGAAATGTGATTGCTGCAGTCTGGGATTTGAACATATGTAACTTAACCACAAGACAATCAAAGATAAATATTTCTGAAATGTAATTACAGGACGCATTTGGAGCTTGTGGTTACAGAAAGGTTATTTTACATTTTGCATTTGTCACTTGAGAAACAGTTTGGATGACCATCAGTGGGTGACTCAGAAGCATGTTCACATTGTGTTGTACACTGGTAGATTGTCTACAAGAGCTTCGCATTCACATGCTTTTTACTTTTTCATCATTAACATTTGATTGTTCACAAGCTGCTAAAATCTCAAAAAATATGGAAGGTTCGCTTTCCTGGTCTCAACTGTATCTCTTTTATTTAGTCCCAATGGTACTAATCCCATGCTTAAAGTTAAGCACATCTTAAGTGTTTCGCTGAAACAGGGCCTAAGGTGACAGTATCGGTAATCTTGGCTCTCACTTCCCCAGTAAAACCATTCAAATTCGACTCATCTCTTTTAAAATATTGCAAGTCTTACTTATGTTTATTATGGTTTCATAGATTCTAAGGACAACAGGAAGGGACCATTGTGATACTCTAGTCTGACCTCCTCGATAACACAGGCCATAGAACTTCCCCAAAATAGTTCCAGCTGGAATTATTTTGGGGAAGTCCTTTGGCTTATATTATACAGAAGGTCAGACTACATGATCACATTGGTCCCTGCTGACCTTGGAATTTATGAGTCTGTAAATGAACATAGGTGAGACTTGTAAAATTTTGTAATCTACCATTGCAACCATCTGTGGGCCAGGGCAGTAGGACAAGCCAGGAAGATCCCCCATAGAAATAGAATTTGGCCAGGCTGTCCTATGGGCATAAAGAAATACCACTTTAGCATTCCAGGGCTATAAATAGTATAATATTGACTTACCAATAATTTTCAGTCTAAATTTATGGTTGCAAATCAAGCAAAACAAAGAAGAGATCTTTAGGTTCTTATTTGGGTTGTAGTTCACTTGCACTCATTTTACACTGGTGGCAAAAGTTCCGTTGACTTCAGTAGGGTCAGGATTTCACCCTTTAACTTCACCAGAGTTACTCTTCGTTTACACCAGTGTGAGATCAGAATCAGGCCTTTATTTTTTATTTACTCATTTTAACATATGCAGATTCAGGAGTAACTGTACTAAAAAACCATGTTTGCACATGCAGACTATGAGGCTAGATTGTGAACCGTTTGCTGACACTGGGGAACAGTGACTCACAGGAGTAGTCTAACTGAACTAAATGAGACTGCCTGTGAAGTAAGCTACTACTCAGCATGACTAACAGTGGCAGAATCTGGCCTTAGAGGGTCACTTGCACAACTGGGTATTTGCATGCATTCATTTGAAATCACGCATGTTTTTCATGTGAATATTGGTTTTGTGAATGCATTTACTGTTTGTGCATATTTTGCAGATTCAGCTTAAGCCTTGTTTGCAAATTTATCTTTTTATGTCTAAGAATAGTTCAGAAAACTGTACTTTTATATAGAGCTTTCCATCTAAGCACATCAAAGCACATTGCAATAATTAATCCACACACTACCCCTAAAATATTAGTTATCTTCTGAGTTATTTTCATGGAGGTGTTAAGTTATGATAATTGAGTTACTTTATCAGGATGACTCATAATATAAGGTAACTCTGACCATGTGAACATAAGGGTCCACAGGGATGGATCCCTTTTCAAGATTAGTGCCTTAGTTAGTCTTACTAAATAAGGGACAGTCATTTAGTAATCTAGTCAATTCACACTTATTTCAATGGGTATGATATAAATGCAACATTTAAAATATAATATTATAGTACTAAATGCATGTGTTTTAGAGGGAAAATAATTATTTCCCATGCCCATATTAGATTTCACTACATAAATATATCCTTCCCAATATTTACTGAATAATATTTATGTAAGCACTTGATTGGCTTTTGAATTAGGATCACCATAGGCATCGTTAACGTTATGAAAAAAATCAACAGCCACATTTGAATCATTGCCTTTATGCTCTTAAAAAACATTATTGTGCCCTTCATGTTTTTAAAGATATTTTGACAACTTAGATGCTTTTTTTACCTATGTTATTGTCACCATATATTTGTATCTCAGATGTTTCCTGCTGCATCATATCAATAAATTAATACGTCACACCCTGGCATAATGTAGTGCCCTTTGATACACTTCTATAACAGGAAGCATTTGATCTAAACTGTCTATTCATGTCCACTGTCTCACATCATATATGTACATACATATATTTTAAATTTTTATTACAGAATTGCAGTTTGCTTCAAATGCATAATGTAATCAGTTTTGTATTGTTTGCAGTTTGATGTAGTGTGGCTTAAAAGATTTGCATTTTCGAAGTCAGAAGGTTTATTTGCCACTTTACTTTCACTGCAAGATGAGAGATGTCAGAAGAGTTATTATTAAGATAATAACTGAAGTAATTGAGAGATATATTTACTTCTTTGTATGCAACAAGAAAAACATGGTGTTAGATTGTTAGCAGGTTGTGAATATTTGGATCAGGAAGTCTAAGGGAAAGGTTTGTTCTCAGTTGATTTTTTTTTGGAAGGTAAAGAAAGCTGCTGATTTGGCCTGTGATTCACCAGAACATAAGAATGGCCAGGCAATTAAAACGATTAAACACATGCTATTAAAACACATGCTATTAAAACACTTTTCATAAGCATGGACTTTATCACATGCTTAAAATTGAGTATGTTTAAAAGTTTTGTTGAATTAGGCTCTTGATGTAGTTGGAGCATGGCTGAGAGAAAAGATAGAAATATTAGGCCAAACTCTTACCTTATGCATACCTGGCCACCCTATTAAGTGCAGCAAGGCAATCAAGGAAGACAGAAGGCAGAATTTGGGTCAGTGATTGTGAATGTGCCTATTCCATAGCCTTATGCCCAAGACAAATATTGATACATTGAGTGACAAACCAAATCTCAAATTATGTCACTTATTCTGATTCAAATGGTGATTTCAAATACAAACCCACCACCAGACTGGGCAGACATATGCGAGTCAATGCTCTGTGTGGTTGGATGCCTATAATACACCCTTTTCGTCAGAGAAGTTGATGCAAGAGGTTTCAACAGGCTGCCTACAGGAAGTAGTTCTTCAAACTCATGCTTTTGTCAACATGCAAGGTCAAAAAGAGGAGGGTTTTTGGTGCCCTAGGTGCAGTGCCGGCTCTAGCCATTTCGCCACCCCAAGCACGGCAGCACGCTGCGGGGGGCGCTCTGCCACTCACCGGTCCCGCAGCTCTGGTGGATCTGCTGCAGGCATTTCTGCGGAGGGTTCGCTGGTCCCGCGGCTTTGGTGGACCTGCCGCAGGCATGCCTGCGGATGCTCCACCAGAGCCACGGGACTAGCGGACCCTCTGCAGGCACGCCTGCGGGAGGTCCACCAGAGCAGCCTGCCGCCCTCCCAAATCCTGGTGCCCTAGGCGACCGCCTAGGTCGCCTAAATGGAAGCGCTGGCCCTGCTCTCTGCCCAACCCCAAAATCTTAATTATAACTGCATATTTGTACCACAAACACATAACATGCCACTTGTTTATTCTGTTCACATACGTAAACACTGAGTATTACCTAATGTTGCAGAGATTGTAATTAAGATTTTATATTAGGGTGATTATCAGTAGGAGGTGGAAGGAAGTTCCTTTGTGAAGATGCACTGTGTCATTATCAGTAGAAACATGATGTGTGGACATTTAGGATACAGTTAAGAGATGTCCTACATCTTGACATTCCTTACCCTTAACCACATTAATCCCTTTTAAATAAAGTTTTTGCTTCTCAATGTGTATGTGTGTATTCTATAAATTATCACATAGTTACATTAATTATAATCATTCATTTTAGTAGACACCTAGATACTACCGTGACAGATGTGTTATAAATGCAAGAGAGAGAGAGAGAGCGATTAGATTAAAAGGGTCTGATTTTAAAGCTTTGGTATTGAAAGTGCCTCTCTCGTAAGGGACAAAAGTTGAATGTTTTTGGCCTCTAGAGAAAAAAATAACACTTCATTGGAAATGTTTTCATTTTTGTTTCTAATGCCTAGCCCCATACTGGTTATTATTATACTGTACATCATTTTAAGGAGGATGTTTTCTTTTCTCATTCCTGGCCTGCTCTCACCAGTATCTATAATTCATAATTACTTGTCTATGACATCATAACCCTCTCCAGCAGTTGCAGATTAGCTGTCACAAATAAAGGATTAAGACCATTTAGACTAAGGAAGCTGGGGGAAGAGATGAATTATGAGAGGAGAATATGCATGTACACAAATGTCCTTTAGATAGAAAAACAGAGGGATTTTACACTCATCTTCTCTTGAGCCCCTGCAGTGGTACTATTCACATACAAATTTGGTAATCTAGTCTGTTTTATGTTCAGGAATAGGAATTAAGTATTTATTAAATCATAACACATGGAAAAGATGGAGCTCAAGCCTGCTATCCAGGCTTGAGTATCTTAACTCCCAGTCTTTAGATGTGTAAAGAGATCTTGTCACAGTTGATAACACAAAATATTACCAACTTTCTCTGATGTTGTTTTGAGCTTGCCTCCCACCAGCAGAAGTTTGTCCAGTAAAAGATACCCACTTTGTGTCTCTAATATTCTGGGACCAACACAGCTACAAAAACACTGTATTCAGGGAAGATTTTGTAATTTTGGACCAGATCTTCAACTGATTCTATGGCCCTTTATTTTTAAGAGGATTTGAAAAAGAATTGTTAGTTCTTTAGAAAATAACAACTGCACCAATATTTTGACAAGCTGTGTCTCTATATGTACGAGTGCTGATCTGTGGTTGATTTAAGTAGGTCACTATGTAAATGATTTATCCTGAGGGTTCTTTTTATATATATATTCAGCGAGTTTCCTATGCAGCAATGATCTGATATCACTTCTTTCTTTTAGCCTCTCTGTATGTTTTGTACAAACGCTTACAGAGCACAGGCACTGTATCTGATTTACAAGATGCTGTTCATGGTGTTATCTGCTCATATTTCTGAGGACAGGACCTAGCCCTCAGTTAGCATTAGTGCAGTGCTTAGAAATTGGGTAGTTCTTCTTTTAAATAGATTTTAATGCCTTTAGTATCCCTTATTGTTTTCTGTATTTCAGAAACTACTAGAACCTAGCCACACCAGCAATGTATATAGTTAGGTAGGATTTGCAGGTTGTATATAATTAGAAAACATGTTTATTTTGATTCCACGGTCCCCTTGTGATCCCTTCATAGTACCTATGTTGTCTAAAAAACAAAAGACACAACAATTAGACTCTTAATACTACTAGTAATGATCTGGCTGTAATGGGCTCATATATTTTGGTTTTTGTTTTGCATAGCTGCAGTGGAGTTGCACTGGCTAAGTTCTGGAGCATGTTCAGTGTGTTCAGAATCAGCATGGAAGCCCAGAGCCTACATAAGTATTATTCTGCCAGGGATCTGTAGGTTCTGAGAGTGAAACCCTATGTTCGTTCCTAGGGAGTGCCAACTCTGCCTACTCTGTCCTCATCATTACCTGATTCTGATGGAACCATCTGGGAAAACTCTTCAAGGAGAACCTTGGAGTGGGTTTTCTACCTCCCTTTCCTCCTCCCATGAGTAGAGGAAGCCTAGAATTTGGTCCACAATTGTCAGATATGTATAAAATTCCATGTACATTATTAGATCTATGATGGTTAGTTTTTAGACCTTGAAATTCTAACATACCTATATAACAATCAAACTCAAAACATGCCTGGATAGGAATAAAAGAGAATTTTTTTTTTATCATTGGCAATGACAAAGCTTACAGCAAAGGCTGTCTTCCTAACAGTGTCAACTGCACTAAAAATATTTGCGTCTCTCTAGCAAAGTAGTATCTGTTTCTGTTAAGCGCTGCAGAGAAGAATGTTGAGCAAAGAATAGTTCAGTTAAATAATTCAGTAAGTCACTTCACTTTAAGAAGCTCGTGATGTGATATCAATACCCAGTGATTAGAACATGATTGGACAACCAGTGAAGAGCTAAAAAAAAAGAGCTCAGCAGCACAGGGCTTTGAGATGCTGCTTTAACACAAAAGTCTTTGTCTCCAGTTTCACTTATTGTTTATATCTACAATTTAAACATCCTGCTCCCATTGAAGACAGTGGCAAAACTCACACTGGCTTGCATGGAAGCAGGGGTAGGTCCTATTTTAGTATTTAGTTTACAGTGACTCCTTTTAGTTTTTTGATAGTAAGCTTTAGTATTTGGTTTTACTCAACCAGTGATGTCATAGGAAATGTGAAGGAGTATTTTCTAATAAGGGTAACCATGTTTATCCAAGAAACACACAAACAAAAATTGTTAATTTACATTTAGAAATTCAAAATGTCCTTCCTCCTATTTATGGTGAAGTTGAATTAATTTTTTTTATCTTTTGTTTGATTTTAATATATAATGTTCTTAATTTTTTAAAGCCAAAGCCAACTGAAACTGTCACAACTGATGAGTCTGGGGTAAGATTAGTAAACTGACCCCAGTGGTTGTACCTCTACTTGAGTTTATTCTTTTGACCATGTCTGTTTTTTCCACCAGTTTTTCTGTATTTTTCATAATTGTCCTACTAGCAAGATGTATGCAGTGGTTTGCATTCGTTGTCAATGTACTATTGAATTCTACTACAAATGAACCCAACATGATCCTATTAACAAACTAGGAAACTTGGAAATGCATGTGATGTGTGAAGCATTTCTACAGATCCTGTGTTTTTAGCATGTAATTTTTCCTTTCATATCATGCTTATAAAGATGAAAAGACCCTAAAGTACATTTTCAAATCTTACCTCTTTCACCATTGTGTTTGTTGTTGTTTTTCTGAAAGTGTTGAATGTTCTGCTTTTTATTTGGTTTCACTTCTCCGTGATACCCTTCAGAACTCTGAAGACAGCGCTAGAATCTCCATCACTTTTTTCCGTCTCTTCCGAGTGATGCGATTGGTGAAGCTTCTCAGCAGGGGTGAAGGAATCAGAACATTGTTGTGGACATTTATTAAGTCATTTCAGGTGAGCATGGTAATGTTAAATCTGCCTTTTAATTGTACATAAATCTAATTTAATTTTTATGGCTCAGGATGTAAGTAGCAAAATATTACTCTTGTAATTATATGTTACCTCTTATTACATGGAATTTAAAATATATGGGATGAAATCCTGGCCCCACTGAAGTCAATAAAAGCTTTGCTATTGACTTCAATGCAGCCAGGATTTTACCCTTCATCTTGAAATCTTAGGTTTTACAATGAGATCTATAAACATCAGAGTACTTATTCTACACGTGACTTTGTAATTCTAAAGATGGCTTTTCATACAATTGCACAAGAAGTTATATATGACATATTTATGTAGGCCATGTTCACCTGCAGCAAACATAACTAAAGATAGATGATTACCAGTACTTGTTGGGATCAAAAATTCTCAGAAGGATATGGATATGTCTTCAAATGCTTTAATTTTATGATTATGAAAATGAGGTCTTTATCTCTGTAACAAATAGAAGTCTAAAGTCCTGAAACTGCAAACACTTATGCACGTGAAATTGATCGAACTACTGACATGTATAATATTAAATGTTTACATTTTTGGAGAATCGGGGGCTAACTGTAATTAAAATAAAATAGAAGAACTGATGTTTTGAAATAAATAAATATCTTTCTGGCAGAAATCATCTGAAATATTTATTATTTGGTTGTAATGTGCTAATTCTGAAGAGTGGAAGTGCCATCCATGCCACTGAAGTGCATATATTACATGTCAGTTCAGATACTGTCCCCTCCTCTGGCTACACTACATTGCTTAAACAGAGCACAGTGGCCTAATCTGTTTCTAAGGAGGTAGCTGAGAGTTCCCCTGGAATAAACTGCCTCTTCCACCCCAACATAGGGGTGTATCATGGGGGAGGACATGTCATGGTTGGGAGGGCTTAAAGCACAACTCTACTCTTCCAATTCTCAACTGGCATATGGTCCTGTAAGAGCCACTGTAGTTGTCATTAGTTAGAGCAGTCTCCTCTAACTGACACTGAGACCAAGGCCTCAGCAGGTCTGCCCTGAGAATCAGGGAGTGGTTACAAGTCCCTGACTGCTCCACCCCTTTTTTCTGTGTTGAACAGATTTGCCAGCAGGAGAGATTCTGGGCTATAAACTCTAATAATGTGCCCATTATATGTGGAAGAATATTAAGTGATTTAAGCTCTTATCTGACATTTTAATAATGTGTACAAAAACTAAAATCTTGGATAAATCTGTATAGAAGGGCTACATTATTTTTTCAAAAAGCTCCACAAATTGAAATGATTAAAAAATAATAGAAGGCTTTTCCCATTGTTTTAGGCTCTGCCATATGTTGCTCTTCTGATAGCTATGCTGTTTTTCATCTATGCTGTTATCGGAATGCAGGTAATTATGAGTAATTTTCCCCTGAAAATGAGCACATTGCCATATTCCCACTGATGGACTGTTCTTTCTCATGACACTGGGGTTCTGCCCATGCTAATAAAGACATTAGGCTACATCTGTGTGCTAGAATGAGCCCCATATGAATTCCTGTGTCCCCAAAGGGTATAAGAGTTTGGCACAGCCCAGGAAAGAGGGAAGTCTCCACTACAGTTAAACTGGGGGTGAGGAACATCCTATATGGAGTGGCTTCCCTTTCTGATTCTCCCCTTTTCTCCATTCATTCACCAGAATGGGACAGATACCCTTACGATTTTTAATTTGACATTATGCATGTACAGCACAGTAATATAAATCTTCCTAAAACAGGTAGGATAATGGTCTCTAATATTCTATAATATCACATACATATATAATACAATGTCATATAATATCTGTAATACTCTACTGGGAAAGGAAGGCTAGTCATGTGGTCAAGGCGCTGGACTTGAACTCAAGAGTTCTCGATTCAATTCCGTGTGCTGCCACTGACTGACTATATGACTTTGGGAAAATTGCTTCAACTTTCTATGCCTCAGTTCCCTGCTCTGTGTCTGTCTTGTCTATTTAGATTGCATAGTCTTCAGTATAGGGATTATGTCTTACTATGAGTATATGCAACACTGAGCACAAATGGGGTCTTAATCTCCGTTGTGACCATAAGGTGCTAGTGTAATATAAATAATAAAGATAACATAATCTGACCCAGAACATAGGAGGATGCATAACATGTGTAATAATAGATTCAGTGATGTTGCACTGAACATTTTAAGACCTATTCTGTAAATATACAATATTTACTGCATGTTGTCAGATTTGCATTATTACCAGGGAAGAAGTGAAGAAATCAGAGGAAGCAATGATCATACTTGTAAAACTGTTTTTCATACATAGAGATGTTAATTTAAACTGCTGGATTATGGCCACTGTTAGACAAAATTATGTAGAATGGAATCAAAAATAATATTTGATCCCAACTTGTGCTTGCAGGTATTTGGTAAAGTTGCCATGAGGGACAATAATCAAATTAACAGAAACAACAATTTTCAGACTTTTCCCCAAGCAGTCCTACTTCTATTCAGGTAAGTATATTGTAATCTTTGCTTTTATTAGGGCCTACAGGTTCTTAAACTAACATTTGGAAGATGCTTCTAGCTTGTATAATGTCAGCTTGCTTAAAATCTGTTTGAAAGTTAGAAGTAATTTAGTGTGACGGTATGTAATCCTTTTTGCCATACTTTCTACTATTCACTGACACAGAATAGTCTAAAGAGTGTATGATATGTACAGAAGAATAACCTAAAGTCACTCAATCTATTAAGAGAGCTACCATAAATAATATCTAATGGGAAGTGTATTGTAATTTTCTTGATACATGAAGGGCCGCAATAAACCTGGCCCTAGTCTGAATGTGCAAAGGATAGAGAGGGTGAAAGGAGACTTGGCCTGCATTGGGCCCCTCATACACAGGGGCCAAGCACAGTGGCGACATGATGACTTCACTTGCTGAGATCCACTGTTGTGACTTGCCTCTGCTAAGGGTCAGGGGACTGCATGCTGAATCCTCTTTTATGGTGTCAATGAAGCTGTGTTTGACAGGAACGCCAGGGAGATCGAGTATCCCTAAAACAGAATACCTTCTCTGGTGATGCGGGTCTGCACTACTACCAATGTAGGACTGTAGCTTTGGGCCACAATTTCACCCTAATGAGTTTGATCATATAAAAAAGTCAACAAAATATTTTTCAATATGTTGGATGTACTCATGTACTGATATTTCTATGGTGTTACCTAATTATCTTTGAACAATGAAGGTCCTTTGTTCAAGAGATAAGAAACATCAAAATTATTAGATAAGAATGTCACCAGATACAATATCTAACGTGACATTTCCTGATCAAACGCTGTTTGCTAAAATGCTTCAGACAATAAGAAGAGTCTTTCTGTTTTAATTCAAATCGCTTAAAAAACTGAGGACAAAGTCAAGACCTCAAGTGAGGTGAAGGGTTTATTTGTGCTAACCTTCAATTTGCACTGGAAAACACCAGTCACAAGTCATGCCAATTAACTCAGTGAAGCTCAGAATCACACTTCTTGGATGCCAGGAGGGAAATGAAAAACACTACAAAGCAGTTTGGCAGTTCTGTCTTGTGGGAAAATATTCCTCTCAGAACCCACAAGGGTGATTGGCCACCCCCCAGACAAACCATCTAAAGCAGAGGTTTTCAAACGCTGGGACATCCCCCCTCAGGGGGCACTGAGGAACGTTTAAGGAGGTGAGAGGTGACGACAGGTGGCTCGGGTTTCAGCTCTGCATGGCAGGGCTCAGGGAGGGAGCACCACATCCACCCTCTGATTCACCTCAATGGGGCACCTGATTTACACTGCCAGCAGCCTCCCTGCCCAGCACTGGCTCTGCCCTCAGAGATTGTCACATGTGCCCTCCCCCACGCTGAAAACCCAAGGTGGGACAGGTATTGTGCCTATTTTTGTGTGGATTGTGGGGGTGCTCTACTTAAAAAGTTTGAAAACTGCTGATCTAAAGGGAAGGAAAGGAGAGCTGGAAACGGGTGTCATACTGGCTAGCACACTAAAAGGGAGCAGGGTGGCCTCTTACAGCCATGCAACCCCCCAGGTACTGATTGGGATTCCAGTGATATAACTGAATGGAGAATATGACCCATCAAGAAAACAACATCTTTTAAAGCAAATTACCAACAGATGGGCATTTTGGTGGGCCTGCCATAAATAAACCATGTTTTCAGGCATAAATCAAAATATGCACTTACAAACAAATTACTTGGCATGCAGGTACTTTAGGCACAGTCAGTTACCTTTAACCAGTTAGCACACACAAATATGTGTTAGCCTCCCTGTGACAAGTCCTCTGCCCACCCCTCTTCCTGGGGCCCACTGATTGCCCTAGTAAAGCTCAGAGAGGCTTCTAGTTATGCAGCACTCCTGGCTTTATTTACACAACATTCTCCTACCACCAGTGTTATGCTATGGAGAGAGCTTGCAGGCCTGATAATCTCCTCTCCTAAACAGAGTCTGCCCTCAGCCTGGAGACTGACCTTCCCCTTGCCATTCCCCCTTCTTCTGGCTGCCAGCCAGCCTTTATAACCCTTGAACCCTCAGGCCCACAGGGTTCAACTAATTCTAAAGGCCAGGCACCAGGCTTCTGCCCAGCCCCAATCCATTTGTCCTGATTAGGGCTGGCTGAGCGGGGGCTAATTAGGTGCCTTTTGCACCAGCACCCTGCTGCACTCCCCCTTTGGAAAATATTAATTGTCTATAATAAGAGTATATATAATAAACACTATATATGGTGTCCTGCTAGAAAGAGCCAGCCTCTTGCAGCCTTATCCTCTGTCTCCTTATTCAAGGTGCTTCTCTTCTGCCAGTCCTGAACACTAAAGTACAACAAACTCCTTCACCACAGCAGTATGTCTGGGTAGAAGCAAGCGATACATTAGAAACAAAAATAACCAAACGAGGGGTCAACTCCTACAAACTCAGTTTGGCATAGTGCTTCCAACTATAAGTATGTCCCACGTGACTTCAGTGAGACTACTCAAGGTAAAAGCAGCAAAGAGTCCTGTGGCACCTTATAGCCTAAGGCTATAGACTTATATAAGTCTTATAGATCCAGACTAACATGGCTACCCCTCTGATAGTCAAGGTAGTAAGCACTGTGTGAGGAGTATAGACTTCATGGGTAACTGGTCTGCCTTTAGGTTGACCAGTTCCAATCCACCATGCCAGTCCCTCAAAGTTTCTGGAACCCATGTTGCTTATAGAGAGAAATGATCAATTTTCCCTCAAAAAACAAGTGTTCCACTTTAGGGACCAGTTATAGGAATGACTGTAGGGGCAGTTCTATGGACCACTGGTAGGTAGGTCACATAATTGCCTCTTATTTACCCTAGGCAGCCCTTGCATTCATAAACCTGACTTCTGGGGAGGAGCATCCAAACGACACAAGCTTCCAAATTTGTATACAGTATTTCATTAACTAAACTAAATAACTAAGCAAAAGCATAAAATACATACAGACAAAAAAGAAAGCGGGTTAGTATCAAATTAATCTAATTATCAGATTGATTCAATTATAGCAAATAAACCAGTAATTCCTCAGAAGCACTACATAATGATTTGTAATGGCAGCAACAGTCAGCCTCAAAAGTAAGAAGATATTATAGAACTCAGGCTCAACCTCATGAGCTAGACCAAAGAGGATCAGACCCCTGCTGGGTTGAGCTAATGGGAAGACCACAGCTTTGATATTGATTAAGGCACCTGGTGATAGCCAATCTCTTCTATCTCCTCCATCTCCAATACAGGGACACCATGAAACATTCCAGTACAACTCAAGATGACACAGCTTATTGCATTTAATATTCAAATGACAAATTTAGGTGAAAATAACATCATTTTTCAGAATTTAACATGCAACTCCTAACCCACGACATATATTTCTGTATGTGTTTTTTAGGGTATTTTCAACATTTTTAGCTGCAGTTGTGATTCCCAGCTCAAGGAGACATACTTGTGCTAGCTGTCATCAATCTAGCATGCTAAAAATAGACTGTAGCTGTGGCAGCATGAACAGTAGGGTGGGTTAGTTGCCCAGACGATGTGGCTAGACTCTCAGATGGGTACATACTCGAAGCAGCTAGCCTGTTCCATCGCCCACACTGCTGCAGCTACATTCTGCTTTTTGCTTGCTAACTATTTGAGAGCTAGTGCAACCACATCTCCTCAAGCTGGAGATCACATCCCCAGGTGGAATGTAGACATACTTTTAGACAGCAAGGTTGTTTTTGGATATTGAAACACTCTCCCACAGGCACCATTCTTAAATAGATTCTGTGAATTCTAGCTGCACACAGACACACACGCACACACACACTCCACACTATACACTACACTACAAGTCCTCTTCTGGAGTTAAAAATAAGTACTAGAATGTTAATGGAGAGCTCATTATGAAACAATAATTTTTGATGGATCTTGTCTTGTCTTGTTTGTGCCCTAACAAAGGTGTGCGACTGGAGAAGCATGGCAGGAAATCATGCTGGCTTGTTTGCCTGGAAAACAATGTGATCCAGACTCTGATCATAGTCCAGAGGAAGAATTCACATGTGGAAGCAACTTTTCAATTATTTATTTCATCAGTTTTTACATGCTTTGTGCATTTTTGGTGAGTTCAGTTAGTGTTTACAAGCACAAGTGAGTTTTAGCATTTTGATTGGACAATTGACTTCAATCTTGCCATATGTGCAGGAGCAGCAGTTTGCAGGATTGGGCCCCAAGATATATGAAATATGTTATGATAATTTATCATTATTATTGGTTAGTACCATCATACTGTCTAGGAGTTCTGCTCACTGACCAGGACCTCGTTGTCCAAGGTGCAGTACAAACACAGAACAAAAAATCCCTGGCTCCAAGAGTTTATAGTCTAAGTATCAGACGAGAGACAACAGATACGGAAAGACTGACAGGGGAGTACGAGGAGACACTGAGGGTATCTCTGCAGTGCAGCTAGGAATGAGCCTTCCAGCCCAGGTAGACAGACTTGTGCTAGTGGTGCTTGAGCTAATCCACTAAAAATAGCAGTATGGGCATTGCAGCCTGGGCTGGAGCTCAGCTCTCTAGCCTACCCTAGACTCCTAGGCTTGAGGGCCCAAGTTCCAGCCTGATGAGCTGCAACATATCTAAGGCTATTTTTAATGTGCTAGCTACAGTCCCACTAGTGTGAGTCTGTCTGCCTGGGCTGGAATCCCAGCTGCAGTCCAGACATAAACTGAGACAATATGGGTCAGCATAATAGGCTGTGATATCAGCTCACAAGCAGTCTAACCGTTGTCAAGGTTTTTGTAAGCCTTATGGCAAAGCAGAGTTTTAAGGAGGGTTTTAAAGGAGATCAATGAGATGTTTGTAAGAATCTTTTCCCTGGCAGGATCTGCAACATGGGAGAAGAAACAAGGATGCTTGTTTGAAAATGTGAAAACTGGGCAATAGAGGCTGACCTCATAGGCTAATCAGAGGCAAGAGTCAACCTTCAGTAGTGAATGCTAAGTAGGGTGAGAATAGGTCATGAAGGGCCTTGAAAGTGAAGCCAGAGAGAGGTTACATGGTCAAAGCAACTGGAAATGATAATTTGAAAATGATCTATGCAGCAGTATTCTGAATGGATATCAGCAGGGCAAGATTGCATATGTTATGTCAATATAAATAATGATAAAGAATAATGTTATCATATTTGCTGGGAAAAGTTTAATATTTATCAAATCTAGTATCCACTAATACTATTTAACCAGCTTGAATTCTAATTCTGCTGAAAGTTTAAAGTTAAATTCTTTCATATAAACACATATGCCAGCAAATGAAGGCAAATATAAGTTTTGAATTGCTTTTTAGATTATCAATCTGTTTGTGGCCGTCATCATGGACAACTTTGATTATCTGACACGTGACTGGTCTATTCTGGGTCCACATCATTTGGATGAGTTCAAAAGAATATGGTCAGAATATGATCCTGAAGCAAAGTAAGTTCAATCGTTTCTCTGTCCAGATATCCCTAATGAATATATAAAAGTAAAGTGTTAAATACTTTCTTCAGAGGCACATATAAGTGTGACAAATGGTACATATTTATTTTAGGGGAAGAATAAAGCATCTTGATGTAGTTACGTTACTGCGACGCATTCAGCCTCCCCTTGGTTTTGGCAAATTATGCCCCCACAGAGTGGCGTGCAAGGTAGGTCTTAAAATAAGTTCCCCTCATTGTTTTTCCCCATAGTTCATAATTTTACTGCTTTACCATGATAATCCTGTCCAGTTTCATGGGTGGGGGAAATTGTCCTTCTGAATTACTCCAGTTTTGCACTATGTTTATTCTGCCCTCTCAAATCAGTTCGTTATTTCAGTTAATTGATTTCAGTGTAGTTACACCAACATAAAGCACTTTAGGATTAAAGAAGTGGCTGTATAAATGTAGCATTATTCTATTTTCATTATCATAGTTTGTGTATTTCCAAGAAACTGGCTAAAACATAATTTTACCAATTAAATACAAGACAATATTTTTTTTCAATAAACCTTCAATCAGACGGCATTTGTGCTACTTAACTATGTACCTACAAGAGACCATAGAAGCTCTTATACTTGGCAGTAAATCTTGGAGAAATAGTTTCTATTAGAGAACAGGCCAGTTTTTACTCAATGTTTACTTTTTTTTAACTTAGTGATTGCAAGTGGCCTCATTTCCCCAGGATGCCTCTTTTTGCTACCTGCATTCAGAAGGAGAGAAGTCAGATTTACAAAACCCCTGCAGTTTTTCTGAACATGTTAAACATCTAATTGTGATAAAAATGGTCCTGTTTTCATTTTACATTCTGTAGCAATTATTTCACAGAGAAAAATTGTCAGAAGTTCCACTTTCAGGCCTACACACAAGTATAGGAGAGAGCACTCCATCCCTTAATTTATTAATCAAGGGTTGGAGTTCTGCACAGGGACCTGAAACCAGTGAGTATGTACTTGGCATGGCTAAGCTGTGCCTCCACTGCCACTACTCATATCACGGTGTCTACACGGCTATTTATACTCAGGCTAGCTTGAGGAGAGCTAGTGCGAGTATGTGTGTGTGAGCAGAGGAATCACATCCCTAGCTCATAGTGCAGACACGGTACTACACTAGAACAGAGGAAATATCAATTAGATAAAAAAAAATTCTGATAGATCCAATACTGTCATTTTATCAAGGTCACTGAGGCACTGCTGTGAGAGAGATGACTGCTTAAAATATTGATGGTGATAGAGTAGATGACAATTCAAGTCTTATGCACAGCCATGCTCTAGTTGAATCAGGAGGTCCTTTCCAGACTGATTCAACATAGTTATTACTGATTTTCCAATTAGACTGGCTTACTTAATTAAACGAATCTGAGATGTGTGATGCTGTGTAAAGCACTCCTGGAAAATGGAGTAGCTTTTGCAAGTCAGTTTTGATGATGTGGCTCTTGAGTGGGCATGCACATGTATACAAACAACTGAAACAAGCTAACTACTGAAGACAGTGACCCAGATTCTCTTATGCAGTGCAGCTGTTTTGTGCAGCACTGCTGGCACAATCTGGCCCTAAAGTTGGCAAACCTGTCCCTGGGAGGATCCCCTCAATACAGGGGATCCCTGGTGGCAAAGAGCCAGCACAGAGGCTCTTGCACCACTTCACCAACCCCCACCCCATTGCTTGCATAGCAGGGACCAGTAGGCATGGCCAGAGAGAAGGCTGTGTAACCAGGACTCCCCTGTACTACTCTGATCCCCAGCTGCATTTATTGGTCTCCTGGGGCTGTTAACAGCTGGCATCAGCTAGAGCAGACCTCAGATTCCTTTAGCTCAGTGCCAGGGCTCTGGTGCTGTAGAGGCAGAGGCAGCAGGATCAGGAACATACACTTTTGCATACACAAAGCAACGTTTACACCACACTGCCCAACTTTTCTGCTGTGTGCAGTTCAGCCTTCACCAATGATCCAGCCCGACATCTGCAAAGGGGCTTAGTGAATAAAATATGAAAACCACTGAACATTTTCAGCTCTTCTGGAAACATTTGTGTTATTAATATCATCAATAAATTGTATGCAGCTGAGATGGATCTTTGGGATGCCATGGATCATTTCTGGTGTCAAGCAAAAATGCTCTCTTGCAGAGCGATAGCCTGTCCATCAGCTAAGGGATATGATTTTTTTCCTACATACCTTGTCATGTGTTATTCTTTTCATACATGTCAGCTTTATAGATAAATGAACATAATTTAACATTATTGCCCAAATATATTCCCTCAAGAATTAATTTGTTAAAAAGATTCATTTGTTTTCTTTTTTCCATGTACAGAGGTTAGTAGCCATGAACATGCCTCTGAACAGTGACGGAACAGTCATGTTCAATGCTACATTATTTGCCTTGGTTAGAACTGCACTGAAGATCAAAACAGAAGGTAAGATAATATCTGTGAAAATTATACTTTGTGCATCAAAATACGTGGTGAGAAAAAGTTCAGGAGATGTGATATTCTACATAATTCCTTCTTGCTGGACACCAGCAAGCCTGATACTGGTTTTGGATTAAGGGCTATATTCCCAAATGGCTAGAGTGTCCTTTTCTTGTTCTGCGGTTAGAAATTGGATGAGAATGCAGAGGTACAGGCCCAGGGAGACCTTGGAAACTGTTACAGACCTATATTTGGTGAGAAAAGGACACTGGAATATACAGTGGAGGCTGAATCTGAATGGGTTTAAGAGACTTTTATTACTGTGCGTTAAGAAAAGACAGTACAGTTTCAAGAAATGATTTGTGTTAACTATCCCCTCGAACAACTTCACTCCTTTCTGTCATTTACTGTCTCTGTCTCCTTTTTCCTTCCAATTTTTTATTTTCTATGTATTTGATTGTTTATTGCTCCCCATCCTCTGGTGGCTCCTCCATTCCCCAGAAGACTTCATGCTCCATTGCCCATAACAAGCTGTTTAGGATAAGCCTCTGTATGTAGCATTGTGTGGCAGATCCATATGCACTCTTGTCAGGAGCGGCGCCAGGGTTTCTGACGCCCTAGGCGGACGGCCGTTTCGCCGCCTCTCCGCGGGTCCGGTGGACCTACCGCAGTCATGCCGGCGGACAGTCTGTTGCTGGAAAGGCTCCGGTGGAGCTGCCACAGTCATTTCAGCGGGCGGTCCACTGGTCTAAAGGCTCCGATGGACCTGCCGCAGGCATGACTGCAGTAGGTCCGCCGGAGCCTTTAGACCAGCAGACTGCCCGCCGAAATGACTGCGGCAGCTCCACCGGAGCCTTTCCAGCAGCAGACCGTCCACCGGCATGACTGCGGTAGGTCCACCGGACCCGCATGCCGCCCCCACAGTAAAATAGCGCCCCCCAAAAATTCTGGCGCCCTAGGCCATTGCCTAGGTCACCTAAATGGTAGCACTGGCCCTGACTCTTGTGGATGAGTTCAGTTCTGCAGGAGAAGGGATTCCTACTACCCAAGCTAGTCAATCCTTCTGGCTGCAGCCTGCACACTAGCCTGGAAAAGGTCCCTTTCACTGTCTATTTTGGTTAAAATTTGCATAAATCTAAATGAATAACTCAATCTCCCTAATTTCTCCTGGATCTCAGGGTATTCTGCACCCTTGTGAGCCATTTTATCTCTTTTCTTTAAATTAAACAATTGAATATAAGGACTAAAGAATCATTAATTGCAGCACTAACTGAAATGTAATTGTTTTCTAAGTTATTTGTAGCATAATCATTATGTCTGTCTTTCTACAGGTAACCTAGAACAGGCAAATGAAGAACTTAGAGCAGTTATAAAGAAAATCTGGAAGAAAACCAGCATGAAGCTCCTTGATCAAGTTGTCCCTCCAGCTGGCGGTTAGTGGGATAAACTTTAATAAGCTATGAGCAAAATCAGAACTCTCTCATTAACCAAACTATAATGCCAAAATAAATATATCAGATATTATATTTTATGTTAGATAATATAATGGCAGGGCTGATTAATAAAGCTTTCTTAAATTAAAGGGAAACAGAGAAGAGATTTTTCTGGTAATTTTCTTCCTTGCAAAAATATCTTTAATTAATTGAAATAAAATTGATTTCAGTACATTCAGCAGAACATAAATTTTGTACTAATTAAGCTTAACATATTTATTATATTCTTTTATATTTTGAATATTTCTGGGAGAAAACTAAATCCTTTCTATTTCTTGTTTAAAAAAAACCAACATTTTGCAAAATTTCTTAAGCAAAAAGGCTCAAATCTTCACTCTGTTACACTCGTTTAAATTCAGGGCAATTCCATTGTCTGCAGACTATGGAGTTGGTCCAGATTTACACAAGCATATCTGAGATTGGAATATGGGCCAAAGTAAATAGATTTTTAAATTCCACTGATTTCAGTACATTGGCAAGAACTACAAGCCATGTATGTTACTTGTTATTGTGTACTGCAAAATGACGTCAAATCTTTTGTTATATATTTATATGTAAATATAATATATAGCTTTTCTTTAGTAATATCCTGTAGGGTTAGGTGACTGTTTTTTACTTGCTTTTTCAAGTTTTAAAGGTGCAGGATCTGTTGCACAGTATCATCCATATCAGTAATGCATCCAGACATCCAAGATACAGATCCATGGTAATCATCTGGTATGTTTTGTAGCTTACTGTACTTTCAAGACTGATCAGACTCAGGTTTGGAAGCAGACTCAAGATCCCAGACCCGATGGTGGTGGAGGCTGATCTCTCTCTGAAGGTGACATTCTCAGTCTCTAGGGGAGAGAGAGCATGCTGGCTGCACTGCTCTTCAGCATGACTCAAGAAGCAGCATTAGCTTTAGAGCTAGAGGGAGCCACTTGCTACTGGTGTGGTGGCTGCCAGCTAAAAGTGGGGATGATGTCAAAAATGTAGACAATTTGGCTACCAAAAGGGGAACTGATACTGCACATTTAAAACAACTTTTTGTGTGTGTTCTACTCTATTCTTTTTAGCCTTACACGTGAGTGCTTGCATGGCATACATGAATTGCTTTGTTATTGTCGTAACTATGTGCTTGAGCTTTTTCTGCAGCCTCTGTTCCTTTCAACTATCAGTCTTTCAGAATATTCTGAAGCAATTCTGTTTTAGGGTGGTGGCATGGAATTAGTGTTGCCTCTTGCCTCTTTATTCCCCTACATTTTTATTGAAATATGGATGCATGCTTCAGAATAGCTAGCTGTGCCTGCATAAATTAATCTCACAGAGAATCTTTAAAGATTATAGTCTTAGAATTGATCTTCTACAGTTGCACTTTAGTTCACTGTTTAAACTTTGGTTTCATTTCATTGCTGATTACAAGGTGTGTACTAACTTTCGGTAATACTAAAATCCATTGCTAGTACCGTAATACTTACTTTGAAAATGTAGTTCTTCAGTGTAGGCAGAACAGAAGATAAAAAAAAATTTGAACCATCATTAAAACTGAAGAAAACAGATTGTCTCCAAAGATTTCTAACAGTATAGTACAAATACAAAAACGTGGTCATGTCCTTTTTCCAGTCACTTGACAAGATCAAATCTTTCTGTTTAAGGCCTGTTTTGTTTCCTTGCAGAGTCTAGTCAATATGATTTAGAGATAAGTGAAATACAGAAATCAATGGTATCTCAGCCTACTGAAAGGAGAAAAGAGAAATACAACTATTTTACATTCATAGCAGATATGAATGTAAAATGGTATACAACATAAAATAATTCTTACTGAAACTGAGTATTCAATAGAAAAATAATATATAGTAATACAATATTTAAGTAACAATCTCTGAGTGAATAAGTCTTTGATTAAAGATAAGCAAAGTATCTCAGTTCAATATATCAAATCTGTTACATCTACAGTATTTAAATTGGCCAATCTCTGATTTTTCCCCCAGTGTTTTTTTGTTGTTGTGTTGATGAAGGCTAGATCTTTTCATATACTTACATATGTAGCATGCCTCCACAACTGGATCAGAACCAATCAATTCCCTGATTGACAGAATGGAAAGAAACCAAATTACATGTTTTTCTGAGCTATAAGTAGATGCAATATAAAAAAATTAAATAACTAATTATTAGCACAAATTAAATTTCAAATTACTGTAAACTGATTTCATTACAGCATTAATAATTAACAACTGATTTCAGTTCAAGAAAGTCCCTTGCACAAGACAAAATATTAGATACTTGCTGTGTTTAGCATGAATTAATGTTGTTAATGTAAGAGAATGTAGGGCAGAAGACATACCAAAGACCCACTAAGGTCTATCTCCTTTTTGAAAAAGGAACTTTCCTCTGAATTATCCCATCCTTTGCCTCCAAGCCCATTCAATCTCATTTAACACTTTCTGCCTTCTTTACAAATATGTTCCACGTAAATAATTTCCTTCGCTCTCCTTTTAGCGGTAATTAAAAATCTCTCTGTGGTGTGGTCACTTCAGCTGAGCTGCTTCCCTGCCTATACATCTCTAGTCATGTGTGTTACTCAAAAACAAAGTCAAGGATGACTTCCTTTGGCCCAGTCTCAAATTTTGTGTGCCTAGGTCTCCACATACAACTGATTGTGCCTGCAAAAGTATGTGTGCATCCGTTTTGCACACACAGTCTGACATTTACATACACAAATTAGGCAGCTGTGAACTCAATCTGTCTAATTTGCACCTAAAAAGTGGGTGCATGCCCATGCTGGTAGGCACACTCAGCTGCAGTGCAAAAGTGGCTGTGCAGCATCATGGACTGGCTTGAGGCATGCTGACAGTGTGGCCCATAGTGTATGTGATACAAGGTCTTATTTCTACTCATTTGTTCTTTCACAAACCATTTCATATCTTATTTCCTGAATAGCTCTGTTCAAACTTTGGAGAGGAAATAATATTAAGGATGGGGAAAGACTTATGTTGGGAGTCGGAGCAAGGACATATTTCAAGAAGTAATGGTCTTAATTAAACTAGAGAAGAGAGGTTGAGATTAGATGACTTTCAGGGAAATCTTCCTAACGTTCAAATCAGAACAATTAGTTAAACGGCTGCCAAGAGAGATTACAGGTACAACAAAGGAAGTGTTCACAAAGAGATTAGGTGACTAACTTCAGAGAGTCACGGAAAAACATTCTGCCTTAGGGCCTGATCCTGTGCAGTGATGAGCTCTTCCTGTGAGGCACTGAGCGCCCTCCAGTCCCACTGTAGCCAGTGGGAGTTTGGGAAGCTCAGTACCTTAAGGAGGCATCAGCACTTGGCAAAAGCAGGCTCAATGATGCTACATTGGATGCTGTGTTGGAACAGACTGGGCTCCCAAACCAAGCCACTTTAAACAAATTAGTAATAGTTTTTTCCTTACTGTCCTTTGGTACTTTTAAAGGCACATAAAATAAAAAGCTGCTCCAAATATATCCTTATTGTATTTCCACTGAACTCAATGGTGTTATGTCTGGGATGAATTTGGCCCACATCAGACATTACTGTCACCAATATTTATTGGTCTGAAAGGAACTTATTTTGAATAGTAGATAATTGAAGAATTCAGTTTGAGAACGATGCTGCTATGAATATAAAAATGTCATCATCATGGGTTTAATTCTATACTGCTTTTTATAAAGGACAATGTAATTACTGAAACTAACTACAGAAACAGACCATCAAAATGAAATATTATGTGCACTTACAGTAGCATTATTAAAAGAAGTTAATTAAACTTAAAATCTTAAAAGATGCCATATTGTAGGTAGCAGTAGAACCAGTTAACTGGTTGGATCTCTCAGGACATGAGATAACATATAATGCAAAGTCAAAGGGAGACTCAATTTTAATCAAAGTGATACTGTACGACATGATACAAAAAAAGACAGAGGAGCATTTGAAATGTGTGTAAATGTGTGTAATATGTGTTTCCCAGCAAAAGTATGTTACAGTGTGTCTAGACATATTATTTCGTGTTCATACAGTCTTTCTAAATTCAGCCAATAGAAATCACAATTGTGCCTACTAACCCAAATCCTGAGAGGTATTAAGCACTCATCTTTCACAATGAGGTCAATAGAAGTTACAGATTCTCAGCACCTGTCAGGATTTGGCCTACTAACAGCAAAGTAGACTTTGGCACCACCAATATTTTAAAACACATCAGTTCCCCCTGGATGTATAACACTGTGTTAATTAGCAGCCATATTGCAATCAGCTTTGTCAGTATGTTAAAAATATCAAGAGAGAAGGCAACAAACAAATAAGGCAGCAAACTTCACTCCACATAAGTCCAGGAAAGTAAAGAATACCCAAAGCAGGATTTTTTTAAGCAATACAATATCCATAGCTTTCTACTATGCATTCCTTACTAGGACATCAAAAGTCCATATTTGGGTGCTCAGTCTTGCCGTTAGTCTCATAAAATGGGCATATACATAGTTAAATACTGAGTTGAACTTGAATGTGGGATTTGGATATCTTATTAAGGCACCTGTATTTGAAGACTGGGCTTTCCATATAAAAGTATTATATGGTTCACAAAAATGCTCATTTTTACTCTGCTTACCAAATGACTGTGTATCTTCTAAATTATTACTTGTATTAGCATTTCAGAGTCTATATACTGCTATAGGAAACATTATGTTCTGCCTCATACATGCTACTATTGTCATATGCTAGCCAATGAGCAAATTCTTACTCAAACAAGATTCTCAATTAATTTATTAATTCATTTATTAATTTATTAATTTATTAATTTTGAATTTGTGAGGGCTGTGGGATTTGCCCCTCAATTCTCATTTCAGAATTTTCATTGCTGGTTAGCAATAAGATAATAAGCAAATATAACACAGCCTGAAAGGTGCTGAGATACTATGGTGATGGAGCACCAGTACAGGAACTACAAAGACAGATATAAATAGATTAGAGACCACCCTGATAGTGCAGTTCAAAAAATTATATTTTGATATGTTAACTGTGCAAAGTTGGTTTGGTAGGAAGTAACTGAGCAAGAATAAATTAAAAACAGGAAATATCATTTTTATATAGTCACTCTTCCAAGCATGTTCCGTTTCTTTAGCTCTGATTTTAATAAATTTGTTCAAAATGACCAAAGCCAGTAATTCAACTCCTGTGCAGATACTAACATGTTTATGATTTTATTAAAAAGTTACCTGTTAGAACTTAGTAAAATATTCTGTTTTCTTCTACATTAAGGACTACTTCACTTAATTCTAATATTGAGCTAGATTGTATGCTAAAATATTGCTTTATGCTAGGTTTAGGCTATCTTATTATAAGATGAAAGCATAGTGCTTGTTGCACCCATCACATTTGTTTTCCTGAATCAGATGTGAGTATATAGGCTATTGGTGAAATGTGCTGACTTGGGAGAGATCTGTCTGGTCTGTTCACTTAGATGATGAGGTAACCGTGGGGAAGTTCTATGCCACCTTCCTGATACAGGACTACTTTAGGAAATTCAAGAAACGCAAAGAACAAGGACTCGTGGGGAAATATCCGGCGAAGAACACCACAATTGCTCTACAGGTGATTTTGTTTTTACATTTTAACTAACCATTTTGTAAGCTTATTTGAAATAGCAGGTAGATGCCTGTTGATGATTGGGTAGTACCTCAAGGATTTTATTTAACTGACACTTTGGGTCCTTCGTTCATCAAAACATAAGAAGCAGTTTTTCTGTCTATAACAAGGTAAGTGCAAAATGTCTTTCTTTGTGTGCTACTAAAACAGTAGTTTAATAGGTTCGTTGCAGAAATATGAGATGAAGCTGATAAGTCAGCTGAAATGAAGTGTCACTTTTGAGATGTCATTTTCCTTCTCTTCTTCATTCCACATTTTTTTTAAGATACTGTTTATTTTGCTTGGGTTTCTATAATGTCCTAGGGCAGGAACTCCTAAATGTTTTCATAGTATGCACCATCTCTTAATGGACAGATTATCTTAAGGAACAACCTTCTCTCCCATGACTTGTCCAATTCCTTTCCCACTGATCATCACCATCTCCTCTCCTGTTTGCCTCACTTTGGCAATTGTGTATGTGGAAAATAAATATTTGCAAAGTACTTCTGGCTGTCTTTGAATGTGATTTAGCAAGTGAAAACAAGGAGAGACAGTTCCATTTGATCAGTCAGCTCTCCACAAACCACCAGTAAGCGGTCTATGGACTATTGATCCATATATCATAGTTTGGAAACTTCTGCCCTAAGAAGATGCCTTCTAAATTAGTGAACTGGACTTTGAAACAAAAGGCTGCCCTTGTAAGACCCCCAGTTGTTACACTTTGCCCAGTTTATGTTGGATCAGGACTTTTCTGACATTCAGTTAATGCTAGGCAGATTTCCATATAGTTTAAACAGGTTTAATAAGGGTGATAACTTCTTATTTTTATGTTGAATTTCCATAAATAACACATCTCCTGCCCTGCTTGTCGGCTTGGACATCCTGACACTAGCAAAATTCCTCTACTTCACTGTTGCAATGACAAAATTTTACATTTAACATTTTCAATTTACAAAATCTTTCTCTATATCAAATGGACTTGAACTTGTCAGTATGTCCATGTTTGAGCTGTGGGTGCAACTTCAAGCTCCATAATTCCCCTCCTTCTATCAAGCTGGTATGCTAAAAATAGAATGTAACTGCAGCAAAGTGAGCTGCAGGACAGGTTAACCGTCCTGGGTACATACCTGTCTGACACCCTCTGCAGGTATTCAGGGTTTGCACTGCCACAGCTACATTCTGGTTTTAGCATGGAAGGTTTATGAGAGTTAATGTAAGTGTGTCTCCTTGAGCTGGGAATCACATCCACAGCTCCAAGTGTAGACATGGCCTAGAGTAGCATAGCCTACTTGTTATGGCCCTTGCTTACTACTGGTGACCCTGTTACTAGTCTGACTACTGGAATTCTTTAAAGTGGAAATCTTAACACCTACAGACTCAGAAATTGCTCACCTTACCAAAAAGAAAAGTTTCTTTCCTCCTGATCCTAAAATAGCTGTCAGACCTCCAGAATGAGAGCTACCATGCTATTAAAATGGCAAATACTTGCAGGGCTCTGGGTTTACTACCTGGATTGGGTGTGCACATGTTCCACCCACATGCATGTGTCAGCTCTAGGTAGTCCCTCTATTATGCCTGCTTATTTTGACCATGAGAGGGTGTTTCAGGATGATAAGATGATGTTCCCCCTGCTGTGTATTTGGACATGTGATAGCTGATAGCATAAGGCACTAAGTGAGTTTTCAAGCCACAGTATCAAAATCATAGGCAGTGCGTATAATAGGCCAAGTCTCCCCTGGCGCAGCTGCCACCCCTGGCGCAGCTGTCAAACACCTGGGCTGTGGTGGCCACGCCTGCGCTCTGCCTCTTCCTTTCCCTTCCAATTCCTCCTCTCCTCCACTCCACCCCCATCTCCGGAGGTCCCTGCTGCTCACCGCATCCCTCCTCTCCTCCACCCTTCCTCCCTCGAAAGGCCCCCCCACCCCTCTGTCCCTCCTCTCCTCCAGCCCCCGCCCGCCGCATGCCAGGTCCCTGTGGGCAGTGAGAGCCTCGCAGGGGAGGGGGTGGAGGAGAGAAGGGACACAGAGGGTGACAGGTGGTGGGGACCTCATGGGGGAGGAGAGGAGGAATGTGGCAAGTGGCAGCAGGGGGAGCGAACCGGGTAGGGGGCAGGGCCTGGGCTGAGCGGGGGTGGTGTGTGGGCAGAAGAGGCAGGACACGGAACAAGCCTCCCCCAGGGGAAGCTTCACCAGGTGCCCATGATCAAAATTCTCCACTCTAGTTTACTAAGAGATCAAATAATTAGTAGAAAAATACCACACTAACTGTTTCCAAGTAGGAATGGACTTTTCTGTTTATTGTTACTTTTTTTGCAGCAAATTGCTCAATTGTGGGGATTGAAAAATGAGGAAACAGACAGGACAGAATTACCTCTTTCTGGTGCCTTCAGACTAGTGGGTCTCAACACACAATAGCTGAAAAATTGGCCCATGATGCCCCTCCCCTCATATACCTGCAAATAATTGTGGGATTGGGGCACGGCATGATCTTTTTGAACATTTTTTACCATTTTGTGAGGAGGCAACTGGTGCTTCTGGATGGTAGGGGCCACTTCTATCTGTCTCTCCCTGCTCCCGTGTTTCTCCTCTGCCTGCCCCCCAACTCTATCCACTTCCTCCAGCCCACCTCAGATCACCTCTTCCCAATGGAAGCTTAAATGTTATTAAACATGCATATCAGTATCTCTTAGACTGCATAATTTAGGGACACACCACTGCCATCACACTTGTGTTTAAACTATTTAAAGAGATTTAGTTGAATGATGCGTGTAGGGTTTATAATTCTAGGCCTGTGAGTTGTACTTGAGAAACTACAATTTATTAAACAAAGAGGCATTTTTAATTTTTCCTACAAGCCTCACATCTTGTAAAAGAATTTTTGCAAGTTTCCCCAGTAAAGAGATTAAAATAATGAAAGCAGCCAGCATGCAATATCACTTTTACTCGACTGCCGTTGGTGGCCTTGCTATTGCAACATATACCCCATATACCACACTTCCATGATAAACTGTGTATGTGCTTTATGTAATAATGATAATAGTCTTACATATGGAGAATCACTTGCAGCCGAATTGATCGCCGGATGATTTATATATTTTTCTAAACCATACAAAAGGTACATATATCTCTTTGCCTACTACTGCAATGCAGTCACCCCTGTGCTGAAAGATGGCAAGTGTTAGCAGTGCCATGAGTAATACAGAATGGCCTGCAAGGACAGGAAGTGAAGAATACCACCGTCAGTCCACTGCTGAATTTCTAGTGAAAGAGGTGCCGGGGCCAGGGCTGGCTCTATGCACCAGCGTTTCACGCATGTGCTTGGGGTGGCACTTCTAAAGGGGTGACATTCTCGCTCTTTGGGGCAGCACTTTTCAAGGGGCGGCGCTCTGTTTTGGGGGGGGGGTTTGGGTTTTTTTGCTTGGGGTGGCAAAAAACCTGGAGCCAGCCCTGGCCGGGGCTCAAAGAGTTAGGTATTTTCATAACTGATGCAGTAAACCCAGAAGTGCCAGAACTGTGAACTGCCAAGCCCAGAGGTGTTGGGGCTATGAACTACCAAACCCTAGAGGGGCTGAGGCTATGCACTGCCAAGCCCAGAGGAGCTGGGACAGCCCTGGCAAGCCCTGGCACAAACTAAGCACTTGTCTAGTCACTGAACTAACTTTGAGAGGTGAGGTTGCTCACTAAAGTTGTGATGGAACAGAGTGTAAAAAAAGCCTTTGAAGTACTCTCTTATCTTGATCAAGGCTTTCCTACAATTGCATCCTATTGTTCGTATAATGTAACACTTCATTTTAGAACTCTGGTTAATTTACATGTACAGATACTCAATGGAGGTATATTGGTCATCTCCTGCATTTTTTGAAAAGACATGACAAGAAGTCCAAGTGGGAGACTGTGCCTGGCCTCTGCATGGGTGCACAAGGGAAAGAGGATGCAAGGGGCTTCCCCCTTCTGTTGCAGACCTGCACGGGGGCTGTTCTCTATGGCAATCCGTGTGCTCAGTGTTGCCATTGGTGCTGGTCTTTCCATAGAGCAACATCAAGGGCATGGCTGAACTTCCACTATAGTCAATGTTGGTCCTAACATTGACTTCAGTAAGATCTTGAATGGGGAATACTCTCTTGGCATTCCTTGAACTTCCAGGAGGAACTAGCCTCTGTTCTTCACTCAGTGCAGTATGTGCCTAAAAGGCAAAATATTAGCCAAATTCTGCACTTCATTACACCCAATCCAACTTGTTGATACCAATGGGGTAGCAAGGTCTGCAGGTAGAATTTGGCTCACCAGTTGCTGGTAATCACCAGTAGGGCTGTTAGTTGTATATATTTTTGCAAAGAATACTATAGTCTTTTTAGTATGACTAGCAAAAAGGAAAGCAAAATGTTCACGTTGCATTTTTGAAATCACACATGCTGAAGTGAGTCTTTGAAAACTCATGAGTGTGAAAACTCATGGCAATCGGGGGAGGTCCCGGATTACTGGAAAAAGGCTAATGCAGTGCCCATCTTTTAAAAAGGAAGAAGGAGGATCATGTGGGATCGAATGATACAGCTAGATTCTCACTGGAACGTATCAAGGGAGACTATGCCAGGCTGGGGAAGACAGACGCTTAAGAAATTCGATGGCTCATGTGGATACTTCAATGGATTCTGCCTGTTCCTAGAGAAGAGGACAAAAGAGATGTGACAAGATGATATGCGCGATCAACAGATGGCTAAGGCAGTGGTGCTTAGGAGGGCTTGTGCGATGTTAATCTCTGCCTACTTGTGACAGCATTTACCAGCACAGAGGACTGTTCTCTCGGCGGATGACTTCACCCTGCAGTTAAGGACGGTAGATTCTTCTAGGATGGGAGGCTCGCCCAACTGATTAAGAGAGAGCTTTAAAACTAGGAATTGGGAGGGGATTGTGAGTCTGGGAGAGCGTAAGTTAATTCTCACGGCTGAGAGTTTAACCAGTAGACAAGGGAAAGGAAAAACAGTAGAGAGCACTACAGCCATGGGCGAAGAATGGACTATATA
>NC_133785.1:13051987-13169342 GCF_003597395.2 Chelonoidis abingdonii
CGCAAGTGAATAAGTAAGGATGAAAGGATATATAGCGTAAGTGGATAAAACCTGGCTAGTCACGGGCTCAGTAAGATCATGTACTTTCTCCAGTCTAGTTTGCAGCTGGTAAAGCGCGAGTGCCCAAGAGTTGGCTGGGTCAGCAAATATTCAGTATGATACTGAGGATGGCAATGATTTTTTTTTTTTATTTTAAACCCGCACACCAGCATGTTCAGATGAGACTAAACGGAGAGAGGTAGATATGCTGGAGGGTAGAAAGATATGGAGGACAGACAAATAGAAGAGATGGCCAAAGAAATCTATGAGTTCAACAGACAAGTGCTAGTCTGTACGTAGGATGGAAAATCAAGCACTGTACAGAAGGCTGAGCGGCCTACAGCATTCTGCAGAAAGAACCTGGGTTCATTCAGTGTCATTACAGGACGGATAGAGTCAGCAGTGCCCTGTGCAAGAAGTAACGGGCAATTGGGCTTATAATAGAGCATGCCGCAGATTGAGACGTATATAGTTCCCTCTTCACATTGGGAGCCAGTATGAAGTACTGTGTCCATTGGCCAACACTACAGAAATAGGAGTGGAAAAATTGAATGAGTCCAGGGGCAACAAAAAATGATAGGGACTGAGCACATGATTTATGGAAGCAGAATGGGAATTAGACGCAAAAGAGTAAGAATGAGGGGATTTGGATAGCTTCAACTACCTGAAGGGTTCCAAAGAGTGAGGGATCTAGACTGTCTCAGGTAGCATGACAGAAAAGGGTAGTATTCTCAGTGCAGTGGGAGATTTAGTTTGATATGTAGGAAAAAACTTCACTAGAGATGGTGCCACGGAATGGGTAACCGTAGGATGAGGATATTCCTTCCTTAAGTAAGGTCATGTGACAAGCCCTGGCGGGATATTTAGTTAAGGATGTCTGCTTTATCAAGGGTTGGATAGATGACCTCCCTGAGGTCCTCCACCCTGAATTAGACATTTATAATGAGTAATACGCGACAAAACAGCAAAAGAAACTTTTAATTCTAGTATTAAGCACAGAGCAAAACCATCTACTGTCCAGACAGTCAACCAAAATATTAGTTAACAGTTTAAGTCAGCGCAGATAATAAATAAAAGAACAGAGTCGTAAATCCAGTACAGGAGAAATCATCATTAACTCAGTAAACTTGTGTGTTAACTGTCTTAGGAACTCTTCTCTCAACTGGAAGCTATTAACTCATCACTACCTTCGGTGCTTTTTTTTGCGACAACCCTTTCACTCCTCAAAGTTAAATTAACTCATTTTACACTTACTAATGCAAATTGATCAACATCTATATTTCATACACCTGTGGTTTATAACGCCTTACCTTGGACCTCATACACCTTCTGATTAAGCTAGAGAAATCCATGGCAGTTGCTCCACCTCCATCCCACGACACAACCATAAGCTCTCAAGAGGATAGTAATAATATATGCGACCATCTTCCTCACCAGATAAAAGCACAATAACGTGGCCTCCACCTTGTCGATAGATTGTGCCTAAGTCACAGAATTCTGACTGAGATCGTCAGATGTAGGAGTTAAATGTTTCTTACCTGTAAATAACAAGGGAACAAACCTTACCAGATGACCAGTTCAGGAAATACTGATTTTTCAAAGTCAGGAGGAATTTGAGGTCTGGTTCTTGTCTGTCTCCGCTTGATTCTGTTCTACTTTCTATTTCGTTTCCAAATTGTAAGTAACGGTAGAAAACAATATAGCGCCGTATGTTTTGTGATTATCTGGTGTAGTTTGTGGAATGTTCAAAAGGAATATCTTTTGAATCAACTTTTATTCTATTTTCTTATAAGCAGCCTTAGTCATCGATACAGAGAAATTTTGATGTCTTCTTCTTTCTTATTTTTAACGATAACTTTTTTTGACTTTGAGTTTTCTCTGGGTAGCTATAGGAAGATGGGAGGAATTTCTCTTTGTTTATCTCGTAGGGTGAACTCTGCAGCACCAGGGAATTGTGGTGAGGGGAGGAGGGAATTGTCTGTTCTTGTATTGGGTGTCTCTTGTGATAGAGATAACACTGGGTATGGATTAAAGGATTGGCATCATACTCCAAAGCCCAGAGAGAAACGGTGAAGAGAGGAAGGGAAGGGGTTATCCTTTGTGTGATACCAGAGTCTCGAGCCGGGTCCTACCAGGGAAAGGTTTGGGGGACCAGAGCGAGGCAGGCGCTGTAATTCCTGTCTGGTGGCAGCGAGATAAGATCCAAGCTGGTAATTAAGCTTGGAGGTTCATGCTAGGCACCCAGATTTTTGGACGCTAAGGTCCAGATTTGGGGAAGATGCTTATGATAGATGTGTTCTCAAGTACCCACGAATTCCTGACCCTGAGATCCAGGTCTGCCAGCCCAAGACAACTCTGGGGCCACTACTTTTAAGGCTCTTGTAGTCTTTTTGGTCACTCTTCAGAAAGGCCAAAAGATTTACACTTTTTAGTCCCCTCCAACTGGATATTCACTAGGAGCCTGAAAGATGCTCCTGATATACATATCATTTGCAAACTATTTTTTTAAATAAATCCCACACAACCCCAATATATTGTTGTACTTGTATCTGCCTTGAAAGATGAATAAAATCAGCTTTTTTAAAAAGTTACTAGAAATATGAAACCTATGGCTGATCAGGTTTTTGATTGCCCTCCACTTACAGATAGATGTCTTTGCTATTTAACAAGAGCTATAACAAGAGTTATAAATGAACAAAAAAACCAATGGAAACAAGTAAGCATGATATGTTACAATTCTGTTTAAACCCAGGAGCTTAGTCATAGACCACATTTTAGGACTCCTTGGGCAGTATTAACAGCCTTCATATTAAACATAATACTCTTTAAGCTAAATAAAAGTCAATTCAGGAAGTCATTTTGCAACTTGCTCGATAAATCCATGCTATCCTGGGCTGTGTTTTCTTTATTGGGAAACTCAAATGTTGGTGAGACAATAAGTAGCACTCTTCCCAGCATTGTAGAAGGGGCAGCTTTGCTGTTGGCCCCCCATCTTTTGGATGAGATGTAAAACCAAGGCCCTGACCCTCAAGATGGTATGGGCCTTTTTATAGGTGGCCCAAGAAAAAGGTATCCTGGCTGAATTCCAGTTTGAGTAATTATATTCTGCTGGCTTATCAAATTCCCCTGCAGTTTCCCGAAATTCCTTTCCTTAACTGTTGTGTACAGTTAAAGAATTGTCACATTCTGTTCAAGAGAGGAATGTATTTCTGTGGTGGATGAAGTGAGTGCTGAATAATTAAAGTTATATAAGTATTTGGCGATCCTTTTTGTGAAGGAAAAAAACCCACTATGCAGCATAATATACTATTTGTTTTTATCATTATATTACACACATCTTTTTGCATATTTTTCATTATTCTGTGATAGAGGAAACTTCTTACGTGTATCATCAGTCTCTACCTAGAATTTAATTCATTTGATGAAATTTAAAAGACTACCAATCGAGTAATGATATCTATAAATAGTCACATGTTGCCATTTTAAATCTTATTAGAGCCTTAATTATGCTAATGCAACTAGAAAAATCAGTTTTGTTTCTAATAACAAAATTAAGATAATACATTTTGATTAGGATCAAATAACAAATTAAAGAATTCTCTCTCTAGATAAAATGTAGATTCTCTTTCAAAATCTGATTAAATTTGCAGTTTCTATATGCTTTGGGATGCCTTTAATAAGTTGTTTGTTACTGAGCATCTCGTCAATATGTAGTTACATTTCATTTATACTTTATGAAATCTTAGGTATGTTTTTTCATTATACAGTAATTATAGGAGGTGGCTGAATGGATAACATCAAAGCATAAATACATGTTTATTTTAAGTAAACCAATAGTTCTCTACTTTTTCACATAATGCACCACTTCTTAAGTAGCAGATCCTCTCATGAGCTAACTCTTCTTCCCACATCTTCCCTGCAGCAAATATAGCATTAATTGAAAAATATATTAAGCGAGTACTAAGACAGCATGGAAATAAACTCACCTTTAATACAGTGAGTGAAGTTTATTTGTTAATATTCCCTAGTGTTGTATCTGTGCTGCTCATATTCTCTTCCTGAGCATCGGGTTTACTTTTATTAGTATAAACTCCCCTGTATATTGGCAGGGCCCACTATTCTAATGTCTCCAACTCACCATGCAGTTGTGTTATATCTTCCAAGGTGGTAACCTCTACAGTTTTGGTGTCATCCACAAATTTGATTAGTTTAATTTACACCAGAAGAAGAACTGATGAAGGAAGACATGAAACAGCTAGGCAATGTGCGGAGAAGTTGCCTTCCAGGTTTTTTTTGTTTTTGTTTTTTAAATTCCATTTAGAACAGCCTCTAGATAATCTAAAGGGGCTACACCTAGTAAGTAGCATCACCCACCCATGTGTGCTCTACAAAACAGCAGTGGTCTGCAGACCAATGTTTGAGAACCACTTACATCAACTAACCTTGAATAGGTTATAGGAGAGTGAAACCATAAACAAACAAAGAGGGCCTGCCTTATCACATATTGTATTGCTGCCCATGATGGCTTATTTTACCATCCATCTTCAGTTTTCGCTTGATCTAGTCTAACAACTACTTGGAAGTAAATGTTTTTCTGAGGACTTTATTAATCACAATTACAAAGACATACCAAATATCCTATATGCTTGAATTCTCTGCACATCTGGATGAGAATGTAGTTTGCACGACTTACCTCATTCCAAAAATACCTAGCTACAAACTGAAATTTGTGTGGGAATTAGCTGAATATATTTTTTGTCTTCCCATGCTGGAAGAAAGACAGGAGGCAATGGATATGGTTTAATGAGGCCACGACTTTATTCACTTAAAAATCTGTGAGTATCCAGCAATAAATTGTACAGTGCAGAAAGGAGGAGAGTCGGCTCTCTGCTGTTCCAGATGTAGGAGCCTGAAAACCTCTTGCTCAGCTCCCTTAAAGGGATGCTTTCCTTGAAATCCTTTTCCAATCCATTTTATCCAATAACTGTATACCTTCCATACTGAGTACCTGCACTGAACATCCTTTTACATATTAAGTTGCAACATTATAACCTAATCGCTCCATTCCACCACCCTGGGTCCCTGACCAGCTCTGGGAAAAGCAAAAGAAAAAAAAACAATTCATCCTGCCTCCGCCCGCCAATCTGGTGGTAAGGGAAAAATTCCTTCCCAGCTCCCCAAGTTCATGGATGGGTGCTGCGAACCCAAACTTTGTAAAGAGGGCATTTCTGGGGCTACAAGGGTATTGCCACCACCCTCTACACTCTTCCAATCAGCAAGAAGAGCAGTGCAGTGACCTTGTCCTGACCTGGCCCCAACTGCTTCCAGCCCTTCCTGTCCATTCCTGTAAACTATCTCCCTTCTACCCAACTGCTGTAAAGGAGCCCTTAAAGGCAGTGACTCTTTTCTTCCAGCTAGCCAGACAGAGACCCCAAACATAAAAGTTGCAGTGAGCACCTTATCATATATTTTCTCTATAGAGGTGCAAAAAAATCTTATAATACATAAGCTGCATTTTAAAACATAGAAATGTTTGCCTTGTTTATCAACAAAGATATATCCTTCCAACATAGAAATACAGGAACCAGGAATGGGTTTACCTGATAGCATTGCTAAAAAAAATATGTACCTCAGAGAGCTTCCTTCTGAGGTCACATCTGCTAATTTGATCTTCTCTGGTTTTGTGCAACCACACATACTCAGGTGATTCGTCCAACAACACCCTGTAGTTTCATGAATAAGAAAGAAAGAAAGAAGGAAAGAAAGAAAGCCAACTTTAGTCTGTAAAAGATTTCATTGCAGATTCCATACACACTTCCAGATTTTTTCTTTCTCCTCAAGTCCAGAAGAGAATTGTTGCCAGAAAGATACATGTATGAAGCAAGATCCCTCTCTCCATTTACTCTCTAGGAGTCTGGAGGTGGAGTATGAGACAGTACAGGGTGACAGAGACTCATTACAACTCTGAGAAGACCAATAATAGAATACAGTGTACGCTTCTGGTGGTCACATTTTTAAAAGGATGTTGAAAAATTGGAGAGGTGCAGAAAAGAGCCACAAAAATTATTAGAGGGCTCGAGAAATTGCCTTCCAGTAAGAGATTTAAACAGCTCAATGTGTTTATCAAAACACAAGAAAATTTTGTGGTGTCTTGATTCTAGTGTACAAGTACCTTCACTGGGGGGAAAGTACCGGGTAATAAAGGTCTCTTTAATCTAGCCAGGAAGAGCATAACAAGAACCAGTGACTGGAAGCTGAATTCAGCCACATTCAAACTGAGAAGGGCTACAACATACTATGAGCTCATGATGAACTCTTGCTCCATTCAGCCTTCCTTTTTAATTTGTAATACACTGTAGTACAACAGTGTAACTCTAATTCATGCTTCAGAAAAGGGTGCCATTGGTGATAGTGAGCCTGGGGGCAGAGAGGACACAAAGCACCAAAGTAGTATTGCCAGTGCTGTTCACCTTCGTGCTCCTCTAAGACAATTATCAACAGTGTCCCATGCTTAACAGTAGAAGGTAGAACATGGCCAGACTTCCCATCAGCATCACTGAGTCCACCAGTTGGCAAATCAAAGAGCAGTCATGAGTGCAGGCAGTTTTTTAAGGATGATTCATTTTTCCATTAAAGTATTTCGTAGCTTCCATTGACAGAAGGTTAGCCAGGGTTTCATTTACAAATATGTAGGCACCCCATATCTAGCTGCATACCTGAATCAATCTTTTTAGAAGTACAATTTCAATACATGCAGGCCTTCTATCTGTGAGTAATACCCCAGTTCATGGATAATCAGAGTAATTGTGTATACAAATAACTAGTTAGATACCTAAGTGCAAATTTTGCTTGTGCAGATATGACTGTGTGACTGCTGTAACTGCACACAAACTATTCAAGGCAGTTTTGTACACATAATTCTTAAATAAGGGCTCCAGAGAGTAGGCATCATGCCTTGTGCCAGGAACACTCTCAGAGAAATTGGAGCCTTGAGCAGCAGAGTGTTGATAAGAAGTAGCAGTGTCTTCTCCATCTCTGTCCTTTAAAATTGCAGTACTACAGGAGTTCTTGATGTATTTACTCTCTTTACTCTCTACATCTGAGAAATAGTATCTTAATCTAAACCAAGTAAAATGCACACAGAGGCACACAGCACTGTAACCTTATAAATGTGGGTAATAATAATGATAATTGCCCCGGCCTTTCCATAGAGGAACCCTTCACCCCAGTTGACACAGTCATTGCATGGACCATTGTAATTTGGAAGGCAAAATAAATAACAGTACCAGAACCACTCCATCTAAGAACGGTCAGAAAGGGTCAGGGACTAAGCCGACAACTCAGCCACTTCTTTGGAAGAACAGTGAGTGACTAAATTCCATCTTAAGAACTAATCTCTCTGGCCCAATTCCAAGCTGATTAAAATGGTGATGCTTGAGTTACAGCTGTACTTATTTGTGTATGGTGAGGGCTCCCTGGAACTAATAGAAGCTCAACTATCAAGTGTCCAGTCAGATGTTTTTCTCCATAAAGTTTGCCTCAGACAAATTCCAAATAGTGCATTTTGCCGTGGGAGGTTCTGAAGGCAAGACAGTTCACTTCAGCATAGAACAAATGTCAGACCAGCAAGTATTGTACATACACAAGACTCTAGAGGGTCTGCTGTGTGGGAGAAAGAATTACAGGTTCAGAATGGGCTTCCGTACTAACAGCTGAAGAAACATGATGTGGTGAATTGTTGGTATCCAAAGAGACATCCCCATAAATACAGCAGAACTACTCAACCATTGGACATACAGGCCACAATGGCCTGCAGAATGGCTGCTGATGAAGAGTGTGTCACATCTTGAGGCCTTTTGAGGGAGCTGCCGACTTGATGCAAAATGATGATTCTGGCGCTGGCTATGTGCTCCTTTTCACCCTGATTTCTCCCTGCTGGAGAGAAGCTTTTTACTAGGCTAGATCATTAAGTGAAGGGTGAGTTGCCTTAGCCCAGATGTGGAGATTGCATTAGTGCAGCATGTCATGTTCAGTATTGTATCCTGCCCACATTCTGCTATCTCCATTTCAAATGCACCATATCTGCTTTCTCACCTCTGGATGATAACCTCTGAAAACAAAAGAAAGGTGATTTATTGCATCCAAATGAGGGTGGGCTACACCTACCAATCCAGAGTTAAAATAAGGTGCAGATTTATCCATCTATATCCCCATTGAATCATGGATTGAATTGTTATTAATTTGTATTGTCAGAGTCCCATTGTGTGAGGTGTTGTTCAAGCACATAGATTCCTGCTCTGGAAGGTATACATTCTACTTTGAAACCAGACACAGCAAGTGAGGGTGACAAACAAAAGGAAGGAAGTGAGGTGGACAAGGGTAGAAAAGATAAGGTCACAGTGACATAGGAAGCTATAGCACATATTGATGGTTCCAAGTCAACTAAAAGTATTAACCATAAATTAATAAAATCATCTGTCACTAGCCACTTGTAGCCAGAGCACCATCCGTTCCCGATTCCCTCTCTAAATCCAGAAGGCTTTTGGAAAGAAAAGGGGTCAGAAGAGGCAACGGAGACTCATAAACAAGTGAGGGAGCACGCAAGTCAGAGTAGGGTTCACAGTTGGACTCTAGAGGGACTGGAGAAAATAGCCTAGCCACATGTCAGCAGATAATGGGTTGCCACAGATGTTAGTTACATAACTTTCTAGCAAGCTTAGGGTTCTCAGTTGCCTTTATAATTAGGCCTATTATTTGTCCCTCAGTTATAATCTTTAACCCTACTGACTAATTCGTGAGTCTTAGGCAATAAGACCTACATCTGAGCCATTTGATTTCACCCAAGTTACAGGTACAGGCTGACAGGATTTCCTTGAACAACCTGGCCATTGATTTTCTTCTTATGTGAAGCAGAAATTCTGCCTGACTGAATGTTTTTAGACTGTTTCCCTTTAACCTTTTCAACAGGTAATTGTTCTAGCTAAAGAGAGCTCTCGTACTTCAGATTTTCTTAACAGCCCACTAGTCTTTAAACTCCACCTTAATATTGTCTTGCAATTCTTTATTGGAAAGCCTCTTTACATTTTGAATTTGATTTCCTGATAGAGAATAATACGTTGTTGTTTCCAATAAAATATATATATACAGTGTCGCAGCGGAAAAATGACTCACCTTTTTCCCTAGAAACATTAAATGGCATTATGAGGCATGGAACCATGACTGAAATGGCCACACTGTTCTGAACTAGAAAGAATGCCAAGCATCCTGTAGATAAAAACAGGGGATCCTCAAGACCAGGGGTCGGCAACCTATGGCACTCATGCCAAAGGTGGCACGCTGCTGCCAGCCTAGGGTCACCGCCACCGGCCCCGCTCAGCCCGCTGTTGGCCTGGATGGATGGAACCCCAGACCAGCAGCAGGCTGAGCGGGGCTGGCGGCCGGGACCCCAGCTAGAGGGGCCGGCGGAGAGAACCCCAGACCGACAGTGGGCTGAGCCGCTCAGCCTGCTATAGCACATATCCGCCAGCCCCTGTAAATGTAAAATGTATTCTGGCTTGCAAAACCTTAAATTCTGCGACTAAATGAAGACTTGTCACACCACTTCTGAAAGCTTGCTGGCCCCTGCTCAAGAGTAATACCTCTCCAGATGTTTAAACTCTTGCCAAGCCAGCATCCCCCCCCCCCCCAATAACATAACTTTAAAGACAAAAAAGTTTCTTTGATTTCTGATATATCTTTGAACACCGTTTCCATTAACTTCCCAATAGTCAAACAATGATTGCATCAAGGTGCAAGCTGTTGAAACAGACCCTGTCAGGATAAATAGAAAAAGGAAGTTAGGCCACCTACAGTGACATGATCATGAAAGGGCTGTCCAGTCTTTAACTTGCAGGGAGCAGTACCTAATCCTTGTTTATTAATGGGAGCCACATGCTCAACTGGAGAGCTCCAGGGGGCTGGGCAGGGCAAGTGTATGACAATGATACTAGTAAATAAGAAAGTCCATCAGATAAATCATTCTCCATAAGTCCCTGACCCAAAAGTGAAGGAGTGGAAACTAGTGAACAGAGTCCTGTAAAAGTTCCAATAGGAGATATTCTCTGTATCTCTGTATTTCCCTATAAAAATTCCAGTAGGATATTCTCTGTATCTCTGCAGGGATTGTAAAATCTGTGGTCTTGGCTCGGGCAACAGTGGTAATGTAAGAATATACAGGTGACTCCCAGGCAGTATCTGGGGTGGGGGGGCCACATGGACAGATGTTTTGGCTTGATATTGGGTAATACCCATCCCTACTGGGATCGGTCTTACTGGATATTGATCTCTATGAGGAACAGATCTACTCAGTCCAGACCAGATATGAATCCTCACAGGGTCAGCCCCACTAAATCTCACAGGGAATGTATCCTTGCTGGGGTCAGCCTGGCTTGGTCCCTCTTCCTCCTCTTCCTCCCATCAAGTCCACATAGTTGCTCACTCATGATGAAATCCAGGCAGCTCACCAGTGGCTCATGCACATAGTTCCTCATGTGATGGAAGTCCACCACTCTGTGAAATCTGATAATATCTCTGTCAGAGCTGAATTTTTTTCTGAAATGTGGCATCTGATTTTCTAGCAAAGTTCTTATCTAACTTCCCAGCAGGGAGTTGGACACGTCATAAGGAGCTCAAGTAGATTGCCAAGGAGCACACAATGATCCAGCACTTTCTAGTTCTGCTCTACACACCTAATCATTAATTATTTGCAAGGTAAATAACTTGTGCTATCAGAAGAATTTCTGAGACAGTGAGGCTAATAGCTTCATACATATGCAAGCTGCTGATGGTCCTTTGTCTATACGTCTTTTACTTTATGTTGCAGAAGATACAATTCATCTTCTCGTGGTTGGGTGGGAATGGTCCCAGTTGTCTTGTTTGGTTAAAATGGCAGGTGCATAAAATTAACTTTTGTATAACATTGCAGCTTGGAAAAATGCAGATTTGAGAGAGAAGAATTTTCTCCCACCCATCTCTTTATGGGATTCCAAAAAGGAAGATAACAAAGATTTTCATCAAATGGCTGGAGAAATCATTTTTCTGGCAGTCATGCCTCTTACAATTATTACAAAAATAATCTTGATAAACTTGAAAGCCAGATCTTCAGGTATAAAATGTGTGTAGTTCCACTGAACTTAATGGAACTGATTTACACAAGCTGAGAATTTGGTCCTACAGCCCTCACAATAAATCTCCTACTTTGCAACAATAGGACACAACACAGTGCTGCTTTTTCTGATATGTAGTACTGCATGTGTATATAAAACTCACAAAGATCTCTTCCCTCACCATCACAGAAGTGAATAAAGTACTTCTAAAATAAATACCACTAGAACACTGAAATAAACAAAATAACCTGCTGAATCATTAATATGACACACCCCTAGTTCTTTGCAGGGTTTCTACACACTTGCGGCAGTACATCTTTCCATGAGTAGGTGAAGCTGCAATCAGTTGTGTCTGCTGTTCTTCACGGGGTAGGATGACCCTATACCTGCTTCAGGATAGGGTGGTACTGCTTCCCTCTGGCATCCGCACCTTTTGGAGCCCTGCCTGCACCAGCAGTCCCAGTGTCTCCTCTTCCACCAGAATCACAGTGGCATCACTGCTGGCCATGGCCTTTGACACTGGTGCCTCTGGTTGGAAAGGATGATACTTCTGGCATCTCTTCAGGTACAAGGACCCCAGTTCTTTCAGATGTTGCTAAAGAGCCAGTTCTGGACTTCCAGTTTCTTCTTTTGTCATATCATGCTCACACCCTGCTGGATTGTGTTTTGTGCTGGATGATGGCTTCAGACAGTACCTCCATCTCTACCACCATCTAGGACCATTTTGTCTTTATACCTAGATTCTTCTGCTAGCAAATATATGACTGTCACCATTAAGCCACCACTGTGCCCATCTGTGCCACCAACACTCCCAAGTAGAGTAACTAGTTGAGTCCAAAGACCACAGCACCTTTGCATTTTTGAAAAATGTTTAAAATCTGGGAAGGAGAATATGTGCAGCTTGCTCACTAGGACAACATACGGTATATTCTTTAGACTCTGTCTCTTGTCTGAGATCTGTACTTTTCTTATCTCACATAAGTATATGTAGACTAGAATACATAGAATTAGAAGGACAGAATATAAAAGTCATGTGATTCTTGTAACAAGGCAAACCACGTTTAAAAGATTGTGCATTCCTCAGTGGGGAAGAGAAGAGGTTTTTCTTTGGGATTTCATTTTCATTGGAAATGAATGGTATGTCCCTTTAATATGGGGGATTCTGCAAGTTCTTTTGGTTATAAAAGCACCTGGGTTTCACTAGAAGCTTCTCTTCGTCTTAGAGTGAACAATGAGAGTAGTTTGTTGCTTTGTGAGAGAAAACTTGCTTTGCTTTCATTATCTGAGTCTGTTACTTGGGGATGGGATTTGCATTCATTCTTGAAAATATTTAATTGAATTATTTTGAAGCTTTGAAAAACTCTTTTTTGGAGTTTGGGAATTTTGTGCAACCTGCGAAGAGCTAGTACCCCCACCTATGTTCTTTTATTGTTCTTTATTTAAGATGGTAGAAACTTTCATTACTTAAATGAGAGCCATACCGTACAACTTCAAACAACTTCTCTTAAATGGATAAGATTATAAACAGCTGTAAACAGGTAGACGCACAGGGAGCTTGAACCAAATGCAAAAAAATTTTCTACAGAATATTACGTTGCTAGGTATCTGTCATCAGGACTCTTAATATAAACAACTTCTGGCTTCTTGGGAAATAAGTCTTTTGTTAACCTAGTGTGATTGTCTGTCTGCCTTTTCCAAGGTATTTTCTGTCTTCAGTGAGCACTGATTGCTTTCACTGAGGAACCTAATCTTAGTCTTATCTTTTCTATCTATATGGGCTACTCCCAGAGTTGAGGAGGAAGTTAGCTGCCACTCTGTTAGATCTAGAGTGGGGCCTCTGCATACAATTTTGTGGAACTGAAAACTCATACAACATGAGCACACTTGTTCCAGAAGTACTATGGGGTGCACTGTGTATGTGTCTGCTATCAGCTCCTCTTACATTCCCACATGATATTTGATTAAACAATTGTTTTAAACTAATTTTATAGGCAGTGGAGGCATAACCTCTATCAGGAATTCTCTACAAAGGGGTCCTGTTTGTGTCAACAAGCCCTACATCCCAACTAGGAACAATGATCCTGTCTATGCTATCAAGGTTATACTGGATCCATCTATTTTCTTTTTGATGTACTGCTTAAGGCATAAAACAAATAAAGAAAAAACAGTGGGGACCAAATGAAAAAAAATCTAAATATAAGGAATGTTGCATAATGAGCCATGAGAGAGAGAGAGAAGTGTAGTTACGATCATTTCTGTTGGGAACTACAATAATTCTACATGTGAATGTCCTTCATGTACTTCTGCAGGGAAAAATATTTAGGTAGATTTTTTTCTTCGTGACTATTGCCTCATTAGTTTTTATGTGAGTTTCTGTGTGTCTAGATAAGGAAACCATTTCTATGGCCCAAATCTGACTTCAAGAGTATAATTCAGAAGTAGCTACATTTAAATCAGTGGAATTAATCAGACAATCTCAGTAAATTGATAGTCTCTTTCTCTTCTCCACTGTGCCTCCTAATTTCTAGCCAGCAGTTAAAACACATACTGGAGGGTCCACAGTGACCAGGAAAAGAGCAAAGTGAAAAATGAACAAACCTAGCCCTAGGGTAGAAAGTAAGTCCATTTTAAGGAAACTCCTTTTTTTAGATCTTTAGAACCAACTGAAAAGTACTATATTCAGTCTAGCAGGAGGGATGAGTTCTGAGCCAATTTAAAGACAATTAAGGTTAAAAGAGCAATAAAGACCCTGATCCACAGTGTGTTAAAAAGTTCTCAGGGAAGTTTGTTCTGTGGTTTTAAGGAGGTAGGCTGTTACTGCTAGTGTTAAATATTTGAGCATGTCATTAAAGAAGAGTGGAAGCACCTGTGAGGGGTAGAAGTCTAGACAGGCAGTCAGCATATAAAACAGACTGGAAAACACAGGGTTTCTCATCTGGGTTCTCCAGTGAGTTATGCTGTTACATACCGAAGGGGGTCTTTGCTTTTTTTTTTTTTTTTTTCTCTAAAAAGAGGCAGCTAAGTAGGAGAGTAGAAGTATCTCTAAGAAGCAGTTCTGGGCTATTTCTCCAGCATTCTGCTTATCTAGAGCCATTTGAGACTAGAGTAGTGGTTGAAGAAGTATGGCACTGCATAAAGGCCCAGCAGTTGTTTTTCACCGAAGAGGCAAACAATTACTAAATACTGAGCTCTTATTAGCCACTTTATTTAACTTTTATTTGTTTAATTTTGCTCATATAGCACCTTTCAGCTGAGGATTTTTACAGTGCTTTAGAATTAATGGAGTCTCTGTAAAGCAGGTAAATAGTGCAGCAGAGCTTAAATAACTTGCCCAGAATCATTCAGCAAGTCAGTGTCAGAGCTTGGAAATAGAAATCAGGTCTCATGATTCCTAATCCTGATCCACATAATCACTAGACAGTCCTCCCTCTCACTTGACAATCATGCCAAAGACAATCATTGAGAAGAATTACCATCTGTTTTCAAATATTGATGCTCTATTGGGGACTAATAGTCTAATTGCAAAATCCTCAGCTAACATCCAGGTGGGAGCACCGTCACCTCCCATCTGCACAGAAGAAATATGTGCAAGAAATACTCTTATACTACCCCTGACATCTGTAATTGTCTATTGAGGCAATAGTGAGTGTGTACAAAGTAAGTTAATGGTCGAGGACCTGCTTTTTTAGGAGCCCCATAACTGCATACAAACACCACACCTTCCAGGCTGGCTATATCTGTCCTCTGTAGCAGAAGGGGGAGGAAACAACACATCAGCAGACCCTAAAACCAACAACATGAGCAGAAGGGGAGGCAAATCATGCCCTGATTTTCCCTTTTCCTTCAGTCTAGCACTCTGACAAATCATAAGGCTAGTCATGTCTACTGCAGTTTCTTTATCTTAGATTGTAAGCTTGCCATTTCGTGGTGGTGAACTGTTCTAAGTGACATGCTGCTGTCTTCCAGCATTTAATAGGACAAAGTAGCAGCTAGGAACTTGAGTCTTATTATCCCACTTAATTTGCAGGAAAGTTAAAATATTTTTCCATGACTGCCCCTCTTCCTTGCCTTCCATACTTTTTCTGGATCTCTGTTCCCCTTTTTAAAAGTAAGAGGCAGTTAAGCTTAGTACACTGACCTAGAAAAAAATGGAAAAGGTAAAAATTTTCCAGGTCAGGCTTCTTTCTGCAGTATCAGCTTTTTGCCTTCATATGACCCCAGGGGACTGCTCTTTAGTTCAAGGGAAATTAATGAGAAAAAAGATGCAATTCGCTGAGCTCAGGGCCCTGCTGTTAGATTTTCTGTCGGTGCATATGTTAGTCATTTAACCACGTGTCCTACTTGAACAGGTGACGAGAAGTGTTCCTCAAGTCAAATTGTTGTTTGGTTAGATGAAGATGTCATAAGTAGATAGGTAAGGTAGGGGTTAATTTTCTTTTACTGTTAAGGGTTTACAAAGGGAACCAAACACCTGACCAGAGGACCAATCAGGAAACAGGATTTTCAAAAGTAAGGGTGGGAACCTCTGGAGGTTTTTTGGCTTTTTTCTGGGTCTTTTTGTTTTCCTCGGCTGTGAGTAAACAAGTTTTTCTTCTAACTCCATCTTCTTTCAAATCTTCTCTACCCTCTGGAGTAACTAAAAAGGAAACACAAGTAATTCGGCTGTGATGAGCTTCTGAATTTGTATTTACAGGTGTGTGGTGTATACTGTGCGTGACATGGTTTAAAATTGCTATCTTTTATAATCACGACTGTTTATTCATATATTCTTATAAGCAAGAAGCCCTGTATTGATCCTCTTAATGCAGTAATATTGTTGTGATTTTCTTTCTTTTTCTTATAAACGCTTCTTTTTAAACCTGGCTGAGTTTTGGGGTTTCTTCCGGTGAGGCTACCGAAGGGGGATGAAAATCTCTTATATTAGCTTACAATTGAATGCATTGCTCAGGGGCAGGTGATTCCCCTTTTGTTTTGCCTTCAAGGAGTTAAGTACCGCTCACCCTGCTCAGCCAGGGAAAAGGGAGGGGAAGCGGGGGAGCAGATAACGAGGACACAAGGGGGAAGAGCTTCGTTTCCCCGGAGATAGGGAGACCCAGGGGTTCTGGGTCTTGGGGGTCCCCCAGGGAAAGGTTGGGGTGACTCAGGGTAACTAGGAACCCTAAATAGTCCTAGTTGGTGGCAGCGAGATAGATCCAAGTTGGGTATAAGCTTGGGGAAGGTTCACAGTAAACACTCAGATGCTGAACTCTAAGTCCAGATTTGAGACAAACGTTTATTACAGAAGATCTCTAAAGAATTATGCCATTTTTGAATGGACATTAAGCACTGTAGGAAAACTCAGATTTTTTTTTTTTCAGGGAATAAAGCAAAGACTTTTTTTTGTTCTTTCTCTGAGAAAAACATCAGACTTTTCTGGTGGTAGATGTGTTATCCAAAGACTAATAGAACTTTTATTTATTTTAGCATGTTCCCCAATGCCTCTGACTATATACGGCTCAGCAGCTGAAAATAGAAGGAGTTGGTTCATGAGCATCAAAATTGTCTCTCAGACTTTGGTATTTTGAATGGGGGTGGGGTGGGGGGCTGTCAGTGTGCCAGCTGATCAGATTTTTAAACAAGCAAGATTTACTGAAGCAGGCCTAATACCCCACTTAGTCCAGTGAAGTCTATACACTTGGCAGTATAGTTACAGAGAGAAATATTCTTTTAAACCAGATCATGGCATAAATCTTCTCACGTTTAGTAACTGGAATAAGAGAACACACAAACCCCAGAAAAGGCTTGAGATTGCTACATGAGAACGTACACCTGTAGGGCTGTGTGGTGGTAGCTCCTGAACTTCAAGGGACAACTTGAAGCAGTGGAATAAGATTATAGAGAACTCTGTCTTCTAATCCCTATGTATAAAGAGCTGTGAATCTGATTTTAAGACTAGGCAGATTAAGAAATCTCTAAACTGGAATCTGAATTTGTAATCTAAATCTCCATTTCAGCCCATAGAAGATGTATCTCTTATCTATGAAACGGCGTTTGCTGCTGTCATAATTTTAAGCAAGGAGGATTACAAAGACCAGTACATTATTGGTAGAAAATTTACTGTATGCCTTTCACTAGGATGAAGAAGTATTAAGAATCTGATTGGGATTTAGCGCAGTCATTCATTGATCTCAAGAAACAGAGAGTATCTATCATCTGTTCCAAATTACTGGGGGTAGAAGGTGAGGAACAGCAACCACCTGTGCTGCTTCTTATCCTTAAAGAATGTTTTTGTGGGTTTTAATACAAAATGATCACAATATGTGAATACCAGCTTCACAGCTAAGGCTGATTCCATAGTTTGAAGAACCTTGAACCTAGTTTATATGTTAGTTTTAATATCTTCTGAATGAATGAACAAGTTAAAACTGTATTAACCTTGCTTCTCTAAATATGACACAACTGTCACATACTTGTGTCCTTTGTAGTTAGAGGAACAATACTAAACTTTCAAGGCTGAGAACAAGTACTAACCTGCTATCTGAAAAGTTTTTATAGCTGGTAGGGAATATCCTCTTTTTTTCTGAATCTTTTTCTTTTTGTTTTTTTATTCTTCAGTTATATTGCCAACAACTTAAAAACAAAAAACTCACCACTCCTTAAAAATGCAAAATGTGGGTGCTGGGACTGGCGCTAGGGTTTCTTGCGCCCTAGGTGCATGGCCATTTCGCCGCCCCCCCGCGCTGATCCCGCGGCTCCGGTGGAGCTGCCGCAGTCATGCCAGAGGAGGGTCCATTGGTCCATGGCTCCAGTGGAGCTGCCACAGGCATGCCTGCGGGAGGTCCACTGGAGCCACGGGAGCAGCCAACCATCCGCAGGCATGACTGCGGCAGCTCCACCGGCGCCGTGGACCAACAGACCCTCCACAGGCATACCTGCAGCAGGTCAACCGGAGCCGCCTGCCGCCCTCCCGGCAAAATGCCGCCCCCTCAATAATCCTGGCACCCTCGGCGATTGCCTAGCCTGCCTAAATGGTAGCGCCGGCCCTGGTGGGTGCCCCAGCTGCTATGCAACATGTAACTAAGTCCTGGGGATGTAGTGTGCACTCTGCTGACATCGGTGATGCTAGTGCATAAACAGGGCAGTGGACTACACGTGATCCTCATTGGGTTCTGCTGCAACTGTGTGTTTGCCAAATACAGACAAAGGGAGTAGGCACGCTTCTTATTACTAGGTTCTAAAGGATATGATAAAGTAGGAAGAATAAGCCACCATCACCTCATCACCAAAATAAAAAACTACTGTTTTTGTAAGCAGTTGTATATCTATTAATTTTCCTATCACTTTGGCGAATGTGTATTTAATCAGTAGCACTTCCTGTGCACTGGTCTTAGGCTGCTGAGGCTGGCAGTTTGGACTCGTCAAAAGATATCTTCAGTGTTACTGAGAATTAGATAGTGTTGTTTAAAACAGAAAGGCAGGGGTCCATATAATTCTGTGGCCCCTTGAAGCCAAGTACTGCAGAAAGAAAATTGTCACACCTTGATCGTAATCAATAACAGTTCATTTTTAACAGAACAATAAATATAATAAATGGTTTGAAAGAATTTTTCCATTAATTTAAACATTTAACTGAAAGTACTAACAGAACTTAGTGAAAGTTTAAAAAAAACCTGTTTCTATCTTTTTTTTTTTTTTTTAGAGTGTGTCTGTTTCCCATTCCTGCTCTGTCCTTTAGCCAGCAAGGAATTGTTTTCTCTATAGGCTTGCCTCTTACAGCTATGTATCTTGACAGTGAGTGTGTCTCAGCAGTTTTTCCACTGGGTATGGCCTACTTCTTTCACATTCATCCGCTTGCTTGCAGGTGTGATCTCACATGAGTTGAGGAGTCAGTGCCACAGTCTGAATCAGTCTGTTGTTTTAAAAAGTTCCTAGTCTTAGGAATGACTTGGGAAAGTGCCTTTGCATTCATTGCTATGGGAAGGAAAGCTATTGCTACACTCAGAGGGGTAGGGCAGTGACCAGGGTATCAAAGATCACAACAGTCCCTGACATAAACTAAAGCAGTGGAAACATTTTTCATCATGAAGTCATGGGGAGATTTGCATAGGAAGAGGTGTGAGAATCTGACCCTTTGACCGAACTCCTCTTCTGGGTGTAATGAGGCTGGACCTAGTGAATGGAAAATGATGGGAAAGGTGCTTTTAGTTGTTTTGCGCTCCTCTGGGCTTCGTGGGGTATGAATCTTATCACATCAGGAATTGAGGGAGAAAAGCCTTTTGCAGAGTTGGATTTAAAAAATGCTGAGGGAGGAAGAGAAGTTCTCAGAGAGCTCAGTTTGAGGCATGGTTTGATGGCTCCTTAACTCCAAGAAATGGGTAGGCAGGAGCTCCTCCTCCCTTTTTCTCCACATGTGAAAAACTTCTGGGAACTCTGTCTCCAAGAAAAGGACTATGTCTGGGTGCACTTTTGAACACTAATGAGCCTGGCTGTTGGATGGAACGTTCCGTGGGGAGGGAGGTCAGCTTGCTCTCTGGTCAGATTCTGAAGCAGACGTCTCCTCTCCGGCACACTCTGCTGTGTCAGTGAAGACTTCTGTTTTTTACGTTTTATCAGCAGACTGCTATTGGTCTATTAGAATATTTTTCTTTATCTGTCATAAAAATAGCCTTTTTTGCAACATGCAATGGCCTAGACTTTGAATTTATTTATGATAGAAGCCAGGACAATTTGACTAGCTCAAACCTGCCATCAGCTTGCCATGTCTTGTTCATAGTCCCTAAAAGTTGCTTGAAGATTTAGCCAACCATTAGCATTGTAACAATCTGAATGAACTCTGCAGACTCAAAATATTCAGTTTGCTGTCAAAAAAAGAATGTGACAAATTGTAGTGTGGCTCAGTTCCTTTTCTAGGTGACTGTGTATATGCTTTTATTCTCTGATTTTATAAAAACTAAGAAATAAATTAGACCAAAAATTTTCTTAATTGATTTGCTTACAGTGAAATTTTGTACTGATTAAATGACTCCCTGACCATTTTTTGACCATATCCTTCATGTTCAGATTTACCCAGATAAACAACAAATAGTTTATATTGAAGTTGCACAAAACATGTTTGTGACAGTTTGGGAGCTGCAGGACAGTTAGTCTTAACTATCTTTCTGTAATAATGGAAATTTGTATTGAGCCTAACAGGAGTAATGGTGCTCGTAAAATAATGTTTAGTAGAGCGTAAATAATTTTAATTATTTATAGCTAACACTGGGAGTTGGATTCATTCATTCATTACACATTTGTCGGAGAAGATAATTATTATAGATTATACACATCATACATATGTAAGTGTGTGTATGCATGTATGTATGTTTGTTGGTATGTATGAAAATATAATCCGTGTGTATTATACAACATATAACATTGATCTACTGATCTGAGAAGGATTTAATCTTAGGGACATGTTTCAGATTTAACTAACTATGCTACTTTGTAAAGGCACTATCAAATACTATGGTAAATTAAGAAAAAGCCCTAGTGGGCACTAGCTGAAGGGTTAATAAACTGCTCAGCTTCAGTTTAATTGGGCTGCCATGTTCATATTGTGTTCACAGTAAGGCTTAGCTGGAGAGAGCCTGGCTTTGACAGAGAGCACAGAGCCTTTGTATAGTTACAGTGCAGTACACTGAGCTGAAGGGTTTCAAATAAGATGGGCCCTGTGAAGACCAATAGATCTGGGGAATCAAGACTTGACTACTATGTCTCTTATGTTAACTGCTATAGCGTAGGTCCATTCAGTTTTGTTTTTGTTTTTTCGTGCATGATTTATATTCTTATTTGAATTGTTCTGGTATTGAATTTAGTTTAGTACTGACTTGCTTAAGTAGCAGTGTAGGTTTCCAAGTTTGTTTTTTTCCAAGTCTGTTTTTTTTTTTTCATTTGCTTTGCTGTAAAACATGCAGGTTTGTGAAAATTCATGTCTGAGCTAAAACTAGATTATTCATAGTTCATATGAACAGTTGCATCATTATCTTTGTTCTTACAGTGTTTTGAGGGTCTTAATTGTAAATTACTAGATCTTAATATTTGTAATATATTTCAGATGTATTTTTACTTAGGTAGAGATATAGCCAAACCTCTAGTATTCTATTAAAATCTGAGCTGCAAAACTTAGGCATTTTAATACTTTATAATGCCTCTATAAAGTATATCTGCAAAGAGAGTGGGGAGTGTGTGTGTTTTTTGTATTTTAAATTAATAAACATTTTATGGTGAAAAGTGTTTGAACTAAAGGGTTATGAGTGCAATTTGAAAAATAGGCTTAAATTATGTCTTTTTTAAAAAAGATAACTAGATTGCATTATAGCTCAAATATAAAGTTTACTACCTTTATAGAATGAAGATTTTTATTTGTTTTTAGTTGAAAGAATATACATTAGGAAATAAGTATAAAGATTGTACAATTTGCACAAATTATTTAAAGCAGTGTATGTGTTGTATAACGGTGAAAGTTGTTTAAATATGGGTAGTTTTCAAGACATTTCATTGGCTCTGGATTTTTATAGATATATTGTCATCTTTATTTTCAACATATTTAGATATAATATGTAAAGCAATCATTTTAAATGCATTAACAAGTATGTGATGTTGAACCTTCACTTATTTATCTCTGAATGTGGATAAAAAGAACTACAAGTAGGATTTGTTAAAAGAATCCTTTTTAATTTAAGCGACTCATTGATTTCAGTTTTATGATGCATGGTGCTTAAGTGGGTTTTCTTTTTTTGTTTGGTTTTTTTTTTCAGTATCTTTTTAAGCCTGTCTTTGTTTTCCTATTGATGACCAGCCCAAATTAATATATTTGTTAGTTATATGACAATTTTTTCCATTGAGAGGTTTGCTGAGGTTAGATCATTTCAGGTTAGATCATTCGAAAGAACACATGCTGTTTCATCTTAGTACCTTTTCAAAGAGAAGAGTGTCATTAGTTGTCTTTTGAGATGTTGTTTATCACACAGCAATGGTGTATTAATGACTTATGCTGTCTTGAAAAAATTGTCGGTGCTATTATGCCTCATAAAGCACAGCTGCACTGAATTATCATGTCAATTTGAAGTCATAATTTTGTGCACTACTGAAAAAGCTATTGAAGAGGCATCCTTGATTTTATTATATGATTATGTCATTCATCACATAGTATGTATGTCATTGGTTTGCTAACAGACAAGCAGATCAGTCTAGCAAGTTTTACTCATGCCTGCTGGGACTATTTGTGTGAGAAAATATTGCAGGATTAAATTTAGGGCAGAAATCATCTGAATAAATTCCTTTATTTTTTGCAACTTTACAACATAACTGCTAAATAAAGGTGAGACAGTTATTGCCATTTGAAAAACAATAACATGGATATCTACCTCCCCCAAAAATTCAGAACAACACATGCTGTCCTGTGTCACAGAACAGCATGAATAATTCAGTGATGCAATTTGGTTACTTAATAGAGACATGGTTGCAAGTGTCTAAAACTCTGTTGCACATGTTTTATAATCACTTTTTAACAACTGTTTTGTCCTGCAGTATATGCAACAACCAAAATATTAAACATATGTGTTGGAAATGTATAGCTTACTAAAAGGCATCAGTAACTGTAGCATAAATATTAGAACATTCCATATAATGTGTTTTTTCCCAAGCTACAGAGATCTCTGCTATTACAGTTTTGTATTTAGCCAGTGTTAATATTTACACTGTATTTTAAACATAAGTTGACCAATATAGCCAAAGAACTTTGTATTCTTAAATACCCTAACATTTTTAACTTAGAAAAATCATGTAGCTGATGTCACTTAGAGTTGTTTAAGTCAGGAAGATTTACAGATTGAATGAGATTACTTGGATGTCAAACTGATATAAAAGAGCAGAATCAGCCCCAACTCTTTTGAAATAACTTGTATGGTACTATGGTTTAAAATGTGTGTTTAGTAAAACACATGTTCAGTACTTACACTAAAATTTACAGTCAGTTGGAAAACCTGAGGACCACACTCTGCCTTGTATTGAGGCCAATTTTGCTATTGGTGTGCCACAAAGTGAGCTTAAAGCTTCCCTAAAGGGGATTTCTCCTGACATTGGAGAACCCCCATGGCGTGTAACCTGAAATGGGAGGTGGAGACATAGCAAGGGTTGGAAGGTGCGGGACCCCTCCTGGCACCCAGACCCCTCTGCTGAGCCCCAACCACCTTCACCTGGAAGCCCCTGCAGAGTCCCATTGCTCCTGCACCTGGAACCCTCCCCCCCCATGAGCTTCATGCATCCAGATCCCCCAGCACTGAGATGCCTGCACCCAGATTGTTCCATACAGAATCTTCTCACCCCACACCTGGATTCTCCACACTGAGCTACTGCACACTTGGATCCTGCCTGGTTGAGCCTGCCTGCTCCACACCCGGTGTGCCTGGCGCAGAGAGGCAGGGCCTCACGGTGTTTATGGGGCAGGCCCAGACCTTGTGCTGTGTCAGGTTTGGGTGCAGCCTCACTGCTAAGTCCGTGTCCCAGGAGTGAGGGGGCTGCAGGGTGATCTCCCACCTTTGTCCAGCCAATGGTCTGTGCTCTCCACTGCCATGCTGGAGCCTCTGTATTTATTTATTGACAAATAAAACTTACAGAATTTTTTAAAATGTGTGCAGAATTTTTAATTTTTTTGGTGCAGAATGCCCTCAGGAGTAATTGTGTGACAGGGAACACACATACTCCAAAGGCACCATCAAATATGTGCCCAGATTCTATTTGTGAAGAGCCCCATGCCCAGCCTCCTGTTTCTTTTATCAGAGGGAATGATCTTGAGGCTAAATGTAGCAGGCGTTGTTGGATTAGATAATGGATGGCAGATACCAAATGGTCCTCACTCCTGGGCCCTTTCAGCATGCCCCACTATGACCCTCTACACTTCCTGTCACAGAAAGACTGAGAGTGACATCTCCACAGGGGGATGCTCCTGAGGTGTCCTATTTCCTCCATGATATCAGTTTCACATACAAAATGACTCACTGTCCTTTATGCTGTTTTAAAATTATATTTGTAAGAAAAAGATAATTTTAAAGCAGCATAAAGAACAGTGAGTCCTTTTGTATGTGAAACTGATATCATGAGAATATTTTGGAATGCCAAACATACAACTGATGGTAGCTCACTTCTATGGCAAGAATGACCTGGAATGGACAACCCAACTTGGAAATGTGTATCAGAAGATCACTTCTTCCCTATAAGTTAATAGCAAAATACGTTTGGTTCAGAGATCTTTGAGGTTGATTTTTCTGATTTATTTAAGGTACGAATCAAATTGTTAAGCTCATGCACTGGTTCTGCATGAATTGAATTATTGTGGAAGAAGGCACTGGTTATACTATAGTGGGAAACTTCAGTGTGGTTACACTGATTTAACTAAAGGCAGAATGTTGCATATTACTTTCAGTGAGAACCAAGTATGGGTATTTGATGGCATAATTTGGCCTGTGGTATCCAGTACTTTCCCATTACTACTGAGATTATTTTATCCAAAATATTCCTTTTGATCCCTCAGGATAAAGTGGGACAATAAATGTGAATAGTCAATTTGATCATGAGCAATTGGGCAGAATTAACTAAGTTGTTGTAGAGGTGACTTTCCAAGAAAACAAAACAAAATGGAGGAATTTGCAAACTGCAGGGAGTAACTGGACTCCAGCCCATGTGTAACCCATGCTTACACACTGGCTTTCTGTCCCTCTCAGGTGGCTGGTCTACATAAACGTATGTGTCTCCTGCTGCCTTTGAACTAATAGACCTGGTTCTTTTCACTCAGGCAGAAGAAGCTCACCAGTTGTCCCTGGTTTGATCCCCCATTGCCAATGAGTGACTTGGGGCATCATATTAGACATGTTTATATGGAAATGATTATTGCCGGAGAAAGAGAAGGTCAAATGGCAAATACTGGCTAATGAGTCTTGGCCAAGGATTAAGGAATTAAGGAAGGAAGTGGAAAATGTAATTGAAAGTATCTGGAATTATACGATACTATTATTATTTGCATGGATATTCTTTTTGCTTGACTGCTGTACTTTTTGATAGCCATATATGTGCAGGATCCTTCCAAAATTTGGCTCAGAGGACTTAAATCCTGTTCCTTAATTGCCAGGCCTGAAATACTGCATTTCCATTGCTAGTGGGTGTAGGGAAAACTCTGCACCTCTGCATAGCTCCGTAGTATCTTTACACAGCTTACTATGGAGGAGGCAGAAATACGGTCAAGTTAGGGAACAGTGAAGTCATACACAGCAGAGATCCATTGGCCTCAAAGGGGGAAGCATCTATTGCTCTCATTCATACTAAATATTAAAACCAACAGTACAAGTCATAGTCTGGCCATGTAGGTGCCTCCATCAAAGCTTGCAGTTTGAGGAAGGAAGATTCCATCTTTTGTAACACCTGATTAGTCCTTCTCTTAGTTTTGACATTATTTTACCTCCACATGTTTGCCCATAGTTTTGCATTTTTACTTAGCATATGCTCATGGTACCAGGAGTTGGCTAATAGTTTGTAAGGTTCTTTGAGGTGACATAGGTTTTTAAGTAGAAGTTATTATTATTGTAATTCATTTTTAAGTTGGCATCTTAGTCCTATCATTCTATGTCCCTTTCACCATCTGTTCATCCATAGTATCAGAGGCCACATCTCCACATTATGGTTTATCTTCTATCTGTTGAGCCTCTGGAAAATACAAAGAAGCTACATCCTTCAGTATTGCTATTTGTACAGCATTAAATATATGACTGCATTGATTATTATTACCTGAGTGTAGGGTTCTGTTCTGTTCCCCTAGCTCAAATTCATTTTAAACTCATTTCTGCAGTGTATTGAGATATGCTGAGAAGGTATACAAGGTAGAATGGGGAATAGAAGCAAGAGGAAAGTGAAATGGTGGAGTGAATTTTGACCTATCCTGTTTTGGCCATGTTGATTTTTATGGAAAATATTGTACCACTAAATAAAATGATTCAACACCAAAAAGAGAATGTTTCATAGAATAAAAAGAAGAGTGAGATATAAATAGCAGTGATCAAAATGCAGCTCTGAGATACATAATAAAATTCTAACAGATTCATGTACCAATATTGGTCTACATTGCCTTGACACTTGTAGGTCAAACACATCTTCTCTCAGCTGCCAACTTTTGAAAGACATGTACATTTATCCTTATTCTTTCCAGCTGTATTAAACTGTACATAATAGAACATGTGATTTCTTCTAATGACCTGGAGAGATGAGTGAATTGCTGACTCTTCTATTTTGAAAATTGTTCATTAATTATTTATGGTACTTCACTGTATTGGTCGATATATGATGTGTTTTCAAAAAGTTATGTCTTAGTGATACGAGCCCTTGGCTATTCAGCTACTCCAAAAGTTGTGAGACAGCACGATGGTTTTGTGTGTATTATATTGTGTATTAACCCAGACTGTGAAATAACTTTTAAGAAAAACTTGTCCAGGGATGACATGGATCTCAAATGTGGTTGTCCAGGAAGAAAATATAGTTGCTTCAGTTTTTTTAGGCAATGTAATTAGCCACATGCATTCTTCCAAAGAGCAATTGAGAGGAACCTGAAATGGAATTTAGTAAAGTAATGGACTAAGCAGGAAAATCATTCATTTTTTCTGCAGTTTGGTGGCACCTAGAAAGAAATTGAGATGAGGATGCCACTGTTCCCTTTTCAACTTCAGAGCCCAGCAATCAGAACTCTTAAGTCAGGTTCTTGGGATTGCCCTCTGGACAATAAATAATTGCATTTTAACTGCACAGACTGCATTTTGGTTGTTTTAGTTGGCCAGACGATGATATTTTTCCTTGCACATTCCAGCAAAGCCTTGATTAGCACAATTTTACTGTACATTTATTAAATAGGAAAAAGCTCTCCTAAAAATCATGTTAAAAGGCCTGTCTGTACAAAGGCATTGCTTCCTTGGCATGGAGTGCGATGTCTGCTTATTGTGTGGCATGTCGGTCCACTTCTTCTTTGGTTTTTAACATTTTTTATGAAAGGCGTTTATCACTGCAAGACCTGGACACCATACCGGTTTAACTTCATCAGCATTTACATCTGACCTTCCTCTCTCTTCCTCAGTCTCTTTCAGATCTTCTCTAATCCTGTTACTGTTATCTCCCTGTGCTTCCTGAAGGGAAGGCAAGGCTGCAAACAACTTTTGGGGCATATCGTCCTTTGGAATGAAATGGTTTTCTTATTGAAATACCTTTTATTAAGAGCTTGTTGGTTTTTCATATGTATTGATGCTCTGCAGCAGGGTGGATATTATGCCCATGAATAATGCACTGAGGGACTGATTGAATGTCTACTGTAGTCAATGGGAGTCTCTCCATTGACTTCAATGGGCTTTGGATTGGGCCCCATACCACGATAAAAAGGAAATACACTTCTACCTCGATATAATGCAACCCGATATAACATGAATTTACATACAACGCGGTAAAGCAGTGCTCCGGGGGGCGGGGCTGCACACTCTAGTGGATCAAAGCAAGTTTGATATAATGCAGTTTCACCTATAACATGGTAAGATTTTTTGGCTCCCGAGGACAGTTGATATCGAGGTAGAGGTGTATATTGGACTCTTTGGTGTAAGCATGGCACTAATGACAGCGGACAAAGGCTATATAGGTTTAGTTCTATAAAGTAGCACCAAGTAATTACATTTATAGAAAGGTTTATAGACTTTACCTTGACAAATGGACTATCCTTTTAAAACAAGTTACCTGTTTGTGATTTAATTATGATAAGGAAACTATATTTCTAATGTATTATGATATTTTCATTGATTTAGGCAGGACTAAGAACACTTCATGACATTGGCCCTGAAATTCGTCGAGCTATATCCTGTGACTTGCAAGATGATGAACCTGAGGAAAATAATCATGAGGAAGAGGAAGATATATATAAAGTAATTACTCAGAAAGTACCCACATGGTAGAACGTTTCATTATGTGTTTTTATATTTCTAGAAGGAACTCATCAGACCACTTGGACTGCATCTACCAGAATATTTTAAAAAATGATGCAAATATATTAACAAAAAACAGTGTTAACAAAAGGACACATTCCATCACCTTCAGAATTTAGCTGAAATATTTTTCCTGTAGTCACCCCACTCAGGAAAAGTCATGAGAAAATACATGAGTCTTAAGCTATGGCCAAAAAGTCAACAATATCATGTTCTCTTAGGCCTGTGGGGCAGCAAATTGCAGCATCAAAGGCCATGCGCTTAGGCACCTTACCCCAGAAGTTCAAATCAAGCACTGGGAGTGAAAGCACCTCAGCTAATCTCAGCTGTTACAATGGTAGATAGGGGAAGAGGTGGATTCTTATGTAGCCCGATTCCAGACTAAGACAGCATAGTTTAAAATCAGTGCCTTGAATTGCACATAAAAGCCAATTGGAAGACTTTGGGTAATACGTATAAAATACTGACTACTGTGGCAGACACTTGTAATTAAGGGGGAATCTACTTTCTACGTTAGATGCTCCTTCTGAGTTGTCTTCAAGGCATCCATGGAGAGCATGCTACAGCTCTTTAGTACAGAGGTCCTAAAAGCAATAAAAGTGGTGAGTTACACATCCAAGAAACAAGGTCAAAGGTAGAGCTAGTCAAATAGTTAAAAAGCAGGTTTGTGAAAGTTTCTTCAGAAAGGAATGCCAGGTTCTGTTTGTTATTATTTGTGGGGTCATGTTATCAATTTCTCATTAATATTTGGAAGGCTGCCATGTATTTGTTTAAATATATGCAAATTCAAACATGTTCACAAATTTTAGCACAAGTGTTCCATGCAAAAATCCATTCAAGAAGTGCATTTATTAATTATTAACCCATTTAAAAATTTTCAAATATCTTTTTTTCTTTTTTTTTTTAAACAGAGGAATGGTGCCCTGTTCGGAAACCTTATAAATCATGTTAGCAGTGATAGGAGAGATTCGTTTCAACAAATCAATACCACACACCGTCCCCTGCATGTCCAACGGCCTTCAATTCTATCTGCAAGTGATACTGAGAAAAATATGTACCACCAGGCCTCAAATTCTATATTCCATAACCATCATAATCACAACTCAATAGGAAAGCACGTTCCAAACTCAACAAATGCCAATCTCAATAATGCCAATGTGTCCAAAGTTGCTAATGGAAGGCACCCAAACATTGGAAATCATGAACATAGGTCTGAAAATGGATACCATTCATACTCCAGGGCTGATCATGAGAGGCCTAGAAGATCAAACAGTAAGAGGTAAACTCTGATATGTTTGTGTTCAGTAAATAAACATCCTACAGCATGTGCAGTAGTTCAGAATTGTGTAGTGCTACTCCAAAACTCATACTGTGCTACTTAAAACAAATAACTCTTGATATATTAGGTGATAAGGAGGTAGCAGTTGCTTTCATTTTTCTTTTCTATTGTATTGACAAATGAAACTATAATTTAACATATAACTAATTTCTTACGTATATAGAAAAATGTATTTAACACAATAGCCCATGTAATCTAGGAGTGTCTTGTCTCAAAGTGTTAAAATACTGTTGTGTTTTTTTAAACAAATCCATTGGACAGTCACAGTATAGAACAAGTATAGTCACCATTAATAGTGAATTTCTGAAAATTATTTTAATTGTCTAATTAAAAAAAAATTGTCTCCACATTTTTATGGCTTTCCTGGATAGAACACGCTATTATGAAACTTACATTAGGTAAGTGCATATTGTTTAAGACATATGTTTACATCATGAGACAACATAAAAGCTCCCAATGTTCTTACAATGGAAAAACAATAATAAAGTAGCCAGAGTTAACTGGGCACAAACTTAGAATAACTAAGCTGTGGAATGAAAAGATATAAAATGACCACAAATTTGTGATAATTTTATTGGACTAATTTCACCCCATGTCTGTATGGTAAGTGACCGACACGGGCTGATAAAGTTCAAGACTAGTAGAGAACTTGATCCTGCGTTATTAAAATCAATGGCGTTATTAAAATCAATCACTTTAGTGGGCACAGGAGCACGCCCAAAGAGTAGTTCCTGTTTTAAAAAAATGTCAAGTTTAATCCTACTTCACTTAGACTGGAGGAGATAAAAAGTATGCAATCTTAAAGGTATTATTGTAAGAATTATTTAATGATGGCTAATTATATTTATGGGCAAGGAAAAGAACCTATTTGGTGTTTGTCAGAGTTGCTTGCATCACGAATGTTAGAGGTCAGATAGAGGACAGCTCCGGAAAAGTATTTCCTAATCTAGTACACCTCTACCCTGATATAAAGTGACCCGATATAACACAAATTTGAATATAACGTGGAAAAGCAGTGCTCCAATGGGGTGGGGCTGTGCACTCTGGCAGATCAAAGCCAGTTTGATATAACACAGTTTCACTTATAATGCAGTAAGATTTTTTTGGCTTCCGAGGACAGCATTATATTGGAGTAGAGGTGTAGTTTCTATGTTTAGAATTTGCATAGTTGTTTTCACACTTTGCTTTGGAAGACTTCACTAAATGCTCTTATATTTTTGCTCAGTGGCAAATTTTAGGTATTTGAGAAACTTTTTCAAACACATACTCTGGACTTTCAGCTTGAAAGACTGATTTAAATGTGCTTGACTTTTCTAACTACTCAGTGTAACTACAGAAGCGTAGTAAATCTACCATACTTGTATTAACACTTTAAAACAGAAAAGCAAATACAGAATACCCATGTACCCATCTGTAGTCTAATGGAAGTTACTGTAAAGCATCATTCCAGCTACGAGAGAACTTATATGTCTGTCTGTTTGGTTTTTTTTAAATAGCTGTGTTAAAAGTGCAGGTTTAAATATTAACATTATGGATAAAGTATAGTGAAATCCTAAACCACTGTGTACCAATTGTAGGTCAGACTCTGGTGATGGGCATCTACCAACTATTTGCCGTGAAGATCATGAAGTTCAGTATTACTGCAATGATGATCATTATATGGGAGAGCAGGAATATTTTAGCGGAGAAGAGTATTATGAAGAAGACTATATGTTGTCAGGAAACAGGTGAGATTATTAGTCTTAACTACAAAAAATGTCAATAAATTATATACATAACACCTAGTGTTACATTAAACACATTTTATACCTTAAAATATCACTATTCTTTTCTTAGAGAAATATATCAGTGAATGAGAATGCAAAATATACTCAAGCACATCTCATGTTGAGGTATGAAATGAGACCCCAGCAAATCCCTAATACATAATTCCAAAGCAATGATGAAGGAATTTAGTTCATTTGGACTGTGAGAAACTCTACAGTTCAAAATCAAAAAAGCCCCTACATTATTGGGGAAAAATTGAATACTGCTTGAGGTAAATGAAGATTTAAGGCCTGCACCTGCTCCTAATGAAGTATATGACATAACTCCTGTTAACTTCAATGGCAGCTGGATCAGTCTCAGTTGGGGAAGCTTTTAATGATGGTTCATTTGATTCCATAAGCTCAGCAGAAGGAAGGATGATAATGAGACAGATAAACTATTTGATGGACTCTGTATAGTATAACATGATCTAATAAAGTACAGGCTTTAACCTCCCTTTAACAATTCTAATCACGTCACCTTTTTCCATGGACGTGGAACAGGCAGTTGATACTGTGATACCTGTCCTGGCCTTTGGGCACCACTGCATTATAAATATTTAGAATTACACATTTGTTTCACCCAAGTCACATCTTTCACAAGAATTTCATGGACCGAATTTGCAGAATTGCTGAATTTGTATTTATTACACATTCATAACCCTGAGTGAAATTCCAATTTGCATTCACCTGAGTCCCCACCCTTTCCCTTTCCTCCCTGCCTCCTACTCTAATACCTGAGGTCCAGTTTTCCTACCCAATTTCTCCCCATTTTTGAACTTTTTTGGATTTTCCCCAGCCAAAATTTCCACGTGAAACTCATTTCTTCCAGTTTTAATACTTCTGTGCTGCAGCATCCTTAAAAGGCCTGTTCTAACAACTTTCTTTTTGACCCAGTATCGACAATTCCTGTGACTCATATTCAACAGTTTCACTTCTTTTATTGCTGTTACTTGCCCAGATTTAATCAAAAACCGTATATCTATTCCATGTAGATCCAAGCTTCCCCCCTTCAGCTTGGATTCATACAGTTCCCTGAACTGGGCGAAGGGCAGTCATTAGGTAATTAGTATGACCTCTCCTGACTTTCCTAACATTTAGAACAATCTATCTTTTCATGGTCTGTCATTTTACTGTGCTAACATTTCATGGAACAGGTCTCCTACTTTTCTGGCAACAGTCAATGTTCTCTGTTTTACAAACTGCTTGTAACTTTTTTTCAGACATGTCAAATGTTTCATATATCCTGTTAGAAACCCCTATCTCGTCATGAATTATACACAGATTTGTACTTACAAGATTAAAGGTAGATTGTTTCCACCTTCCTTACAAAAGGCTACTATCATCACTCCTAAATTGCTGTCTAGAAAGATTCCAGTGGCTCAACCAATTCCACAGCCTCACAAAAGTCTCCTCAGCTTCGGTTTTAATTTGCAAGGGCAGGTTTAGTACAACATCACTAGATTAATCCATTGCGTGCTTGTCCTAGATGTCCATGTACATATTCACATGTGCAAACATAACAATCTTCCCTACTAGTTCAGGTGGAGTCTCCACCTTCTTTTTCCTCATGCCCTACCTGCACTCCAGACAACTCAGATTGGCAGCTGACCCCAAATTGAATTGGTCCATCCAAATTATCAACCAAGCACCCCCTCCACTTTCATTTCATTTACCCATCCACTCATTTTGAATATAATGTTAATCAGAGTCAAATAAGCTTCTTTTGAGATTTTTTCCGTCAGAAGGGAGGCTTTTGTAATACTCAAGCAGCAACAGCCTGAACTCCTCTGTGCTGAGCCCTGCAGATTACCCTGAAATCATAAGGAAAGGTGTGGGTGGGGGGAGGAAAGGGTTTTGCTATTTTTAACACAGGATAGCATTGAAGCCTTGAGTTGTAATCTTCTGTGATAATAGTAACATTGACGTCAAGGATTACAACTATGTGGTTTTTTACCAAGCATAATATTACTTAATAAAACCAATAAACTATTAAAGTTAACATGTGACGTATTCTAAACAGACCAGCGTATGCCCATTTTCTCATAAGCAGCGCGCAATCAGAAACCAATATGTAAATAATGAGTCATGTTTTTCCGGATGTTTTGTTTAGTTCTCATGCTCTGGCAAGAATCAGTGTAAGAACAATGCCAGGAGTCCTTTGGGCTGGTAAATGAAAAGATTAATGATCAGTTCATTGAAACTTCTCTTATTAACAATACGTTTCTGTAATTCAGGCATACATACGACTATCACAACAGATATCACTGCAATGACTTAGATTTTGAGTGGCCAAAAGGTTACCATCACCCACATGGGTTTTTTGAAGAAGATGATTCACAGATCTGTTATGATTCAAAAAGATCTCCTAGGAGACGGTTGCTACCGCCAACACCTACATGTGAGTACAGTAAGAAAGTCTGTTTAAGTGCCTCAAATTTTTATCAGTTTTATGTAGAAGCTTGGATGAAAAAAGAGAATATTCCTGTGGACCTTGACATCACTCTCACCATCATTTCTTCTGATTTTTGAGAGTAAACCCCTGATTAGTACATTATATTTACCAACTTTGCAGACAACAGATGCACAAGTCTATCTTGAGGTGCAGCAATCTACAGATCCCAGCATATAACTGCATGGGTCTCTCTCATTCTCCCTTGCTTCCCTCATCCCTTCATTGTTTCATTAACATGATGTGACCATCCTGCATTTTCTCTGCTTATAAAACTATAGCTAATATAGAAAACATTGCAAATGAACAAAGTCCCTGGTATCTGTTTACTTTATGAGGTTAGTGGAAAATGGTCAGGTAGGGTGCAGCACGGGTTTGCCCTACTTTGAGCTTGGATCAGGAAGTGTTTTTCTTTGCGCCCCTAAGGGAAACAAAGGTTTATTCATGTTCACAGGTTTATTATGTTGGTATAAATCAAACAGAACTATTGTCACTCTAATGACTCACCCGCTGGCACTTTCCATGACCCTTTCAAACCAGATACACCACCTGCTAATACTATTATAGCTTTTATTTTGTTTTGGTGGTTTTTTTTGTTTTGTTTTGTTTTTCAGATGAAAGCAACACAAGCTTTTCCATTTGTTTTTAATTTGGAAAAGGTATTTTCCCAGTTTAGGGCATCTGCACCAGTATCTCTACTCAGTGGGTAAGGGCACCCATGTTCAGGCCTCCACCTCCCCAGTCATTGCCTTTCTTGGGTGGAGACACATCTCCCTTCCTTCTCAGTGGAGTATCTCCATGCTGAACAGTTCCTTGCCTTCGTATTTCTCAGCAAAGGCACTTGGCCTAAACAGACCTGCTTGCTTTCTCTTCAGAGATGGATAACAGAGTGATTGCTAGAGATCTATGTTACCATGCAGTACTTCCTCTGCAAGTGTACAGAGAAAGCATATTAAAAACAATAAAAGAACTTGATTGTATGCTAATAATCTTACCAGGCATCATCCCAACCTAGGGGTTTCTTTGTGATTACAAGTTCATCAGTGCCTCAGCTCAGAACAAGCACACAGTCTTATAAGGCCTCAGTAGGCCATGTCCTTCCTTGAGACCTTTCATGGACCAGGGGTCCTGCCCATTTGCTGGATCAGGAAGAAGGCCTTGATTCAGGTTAAACCCCAGGCTTTTATCCAAAAGTATTTTCTTTGTCTGTTGGTCTCTGCAGAATTGTTTTAGCTGGTATATGTGCATCTTTCCAGGGAGGTGGCTTCAAAGGCTGATGATGAAGAAAGTTCATTAGCATTCCCCCTCCCTACTAGAGAAGGTCCATACAATGTAACAACAACGTAAACATAGTTGTATTTTTACTACAGTGTAGTACAAAGGTATTAGCTCTAATTCAGTGAGGTTTAACTTAACTCAGTAAAGCTTATCTTAATTTGATAAGGTTTCTTCAGGATATTACACAGTATCTGTCTGTCGCAGGTGTTTTGACAGTAACAATACAAGTACTTCATAATGCTTCTCTTTTTGTGGATATAGCTGAGGCAGTCTCCATCCATATGGTCTTAGCAAGCACCACAGATAGATGTAAGTCATCAGGACTAGACGGTATTCACCCAAGAGTTCTGAATGAACTCAAATGTGAAATTGCAGAACTACTAACTGTAATGTGTAACCTATCATTTAAATCAGCTGTCATTTAAATCATTCTGTCAATGACTGGAGGATAGCTAACGTGACGCCAATTTTTAAAAAGGGCTCCAGAGGTGATCCCGGCAATTACAGGCCAGTAAGCCTGACTTCAGTACCGGGCAAACTGGTTGAAACTTTAGTAAACAACAATCTTCAGACACATAGATGAACATAATTTGTTGGGAAAGAGTCAACATGGTTTTTGCAAAGGGAAATCATGCCTTATCAATCTCCTAAACTTCCTTGAGGGAGTCAACAAGCATGTGGACAAGGGGGATCCAGTGGGTGTAGTGTACTTAGATTTTCAGAAAGCCTTTGACAGGGTCCCTCACTAAAGTCTCTTAAGCAAAGCAAGCTGTCATGAGATAAGAGGGAAGGTCCTTTTATGGATTGGTAACTGTTTAAGATATAAAACAAGGGGTAGGAATAAATGGTCAGTTTTCAGAATGGAGAGAGGTAAATAGTGATGTTCCCCAGGGGTCTGTACTGGACCCAGTCCTATTCAGCATATTCATAAATGATCTAGAAAAAGGGGTAAACAGTGATGTGGCAAAATTTCCAGATAATACAAAACTACTCAAGATAGTTAAGTCCCAGGCAGACTGTGAAGAGCTACAAAAGGATCTCTAAAAACTGGGTGACTGGGCAACAAAATAACAGATGAAATTCAGTGTTGATAAATGCAAAGTAATGCACATTGGAAAATATAATCCCAACTATACATATAGAATGATGCCGTCTAAATTAGCTGTTCCCACTCAAGAAAAAAAACTGGGAGTCATTGTGGATCTCTGCACATTGAGTGGTTCTCTGAAAACATCCACTCAATGTGCAGCAGCAGTTAAAGTGAACACAACGTTGGGAATCATTAAGAAAGGGATAGATAATAAGACAGAAAATATCATATTGCCTCCATATAAATCCATGGTATGGGCACATCTTGAATACTGAATTCAGATGTGGTCGCCCCACCTCAAAAAAGATATATTAGAATTGGAAAAGGTTCAGCAAAGGGCAACAAAAATCATTAGGGGTATGGAACTGCTGCCATATGAGGAGAGATTAATAAGACTGGGACTTTTCAACTTGGAAAAGAGATGACTAAGGGAGGATATGATTGAGGTTTATAAAATCATGACTGGCGTGGAGAAAGTAAATAAGGAAGTGTTATTTACTCCTCATAACACAAGAACTGGGAGTTACCAAATTAAATTAATAGGCAATAGATTTAAAAAAAACAAAAGGAAGTATTTTTTACACAATGCACAGTCAACCTGTGGAACTCTTTGCCAGAGGATGTTGAAGGCCAAGACTATAACAGGGTTAAAAAAAGAACTAGATAAATTCATGGAGGATAGGTCCATCAATGGCTATTAGCCAGGATGGACAGGGATGGTTTCCTAGCCTCTGTTTGCCAGAAGCTGGGAATGGGCGACGGGGGATGGATCACTTGATGATTATCTGTTCTGTTCATTGCCTCTGGGGCACCTGGCATTGGCCACTGTTGGAAGACAGGTACTGGGCTAGATGGACCTTTGGTCTGACCCACTATGGCCATTCTTATATTCTTATATAATTTCCAATTGAATGCAGCTAAAGGAAATTTATGGAGTTTTTTTCCCCAGTACTTTTGGTGGGGAGCATTGCCCTTTCAATGGGATTTTTTCAAATTCTCTTAAAATATCTGGGTATTATTTGTCATCAGGATCTCTTGTTTGAAATTCACACCAGATCCTCCATTTATTATCTCAGAAACATTACTAGAATTTAGTCTGTTTTGTCTCATGCGTGCAGAATGGTCATTTCTACTTTAGTTTTTATGTTGAAGTAGTGTGGTGTATTGCTATATAGACCACACAATAAACACTCTGCAGACTTCAAGTTTCACAAAATGCTGCCAGCACGTTTCTGACATGTACTCCTATTTTTCAGTCACTTTGTCTACTGCTCAAATCTTTATTTTGGCTTCCAACTAATTTTTGTATTACATCAAACATTGCTCCTCTCATCCTCCAAATCCCAGTGTAGTCCTGATTTATGTGCAAATCCATCATCAATTAGATTAGCAATGCCAGTCTTCTGGTGCATCTTAGAGGCACACAAAGTACTTGGATCTTGATCTTTGAACTGTGATACTTCGTGGGTATGAACCATTTTTTTCTTGTTTGGTTTGAGAAGCAAATAGTAATTCTGTTTTTAATACTAGACATAAAACATATTTGATTTCTATTGCTTATCTTCTTCAGTGGGGAAGGGTCCTTAAAGTATAAAATGCCCTGGGACTCATTATGTAAGAAATGCCAAATAAGAGCAGTTTTGATTCGTAAAATGCGAAAATGCATAAAGACCCCAAATCTGATAAGATTCAGAAGTGTGTCAAGAATCAGTTTTTGATTGGGAGGGAAGTGTAATGGGATCACTGCCAGGGTAGGGTCACTGGCTCTTTAAAGAAAAAGCAGGAAACCATAATGAAAAGCAACAAATATGTAAGCAGTTTTTGCAGTAAGTTCTCTAATAATACTATCTATGCAGGGCTCTTACTTCCGAGCTTCATTAGCTTTTGCCTTTTGGACCCTTGGTGGCGGTAGTAGTGAGATAAAGCACAAAATCCCTATAGGTCATCACACTGGAGAGTGTAAATGTTGCTCTCCAAATATTCCCATGATTTCCTTCAAATGAGTGAGAAGTGAAGCTCCCAGAAAGTTATGAGCCTTCTGCCAAAGGCATCAAGAAAACACCAACTTAGAAAGGGACTCCTCCTCTGTCCTTTGGGGAAGCAGGCTTCTATATAGCTTTTTACCAGTCCCTCTGATAACAAAGATACTGGAAAATCTCAGGCTCTTCCCCTTGGCCCAGTTAGGGGGTTTGCCTCTACGTGGCTCAGATGAGAGCAGAATATATATACCCTGTACATATAAGTGAGAAAGAAACCTTGAGCTAAAAAGTTCTCTATGGTCTCTTCTCTTCAGGAGAGGTGGAGTGGGAGGTTTCTCTGTGGTAACAGCCTGTCAGCCCCATTTAGCTTTTTCTCATTAAAATGTTGGTGGGCTAAAGTCCACCCAGTCACAGACACTATTAATCTGATTAGTCTTTAAAGAAGATTTATCAGTAAAAGACTGTTCCATTTGATGTTCTTACCAGAAAAGAGAGTTGTGGCCTGATTCTGATCTAAGTTGCATCAAAGTAATGCAGGGGTAACTCCAGTGAAGTCAATTGACTTAAACCAGTGCATTTTAGCACTTTAATACCCCAGCAGGGTTTAAAAGAAGGAAGATCAAACTAATTCATTTTAATTAATGTTTGCGAAGGATACATTTGTGTGTACATTCAGAAACCGATATGTTACATTGGAGAATTTCTCTTAGCATCCAAATATGATCCAAATTAATGTAACACACTGTGCCTTGGTTGAGTATTGCAGTTTGTTAGTAGATTGAGTTCTGAGATTTGGGGCTGTACAGCAAAGATCAGGTTGTAAGGCCCAAATCCTCTAAGGTATTTAACCACCTAACTGTCTTTGAAGTCATTATCTTTGAGGATCTAGATTTAAGTGCATATTTCTTACCCACTATCTTCAATTTTTTCAAAGAGATGCAAAGAATGGTTCTAAAGTATTGGTCTAAAGTTCCTTGCCATGGCTTTCCATGGACTGATTGCTACCTCCCAGGTTTCTCACCACGAAATCCACATATGATGGAATTTACCAGGACTATGGAAGTTGAAGTTGGACAAATTCAGACTGGAAATAAGAGTGTATATCATAAACAAATTAGGGTAATTAACCACTGGAATAGTTTATCAAGGGTCACAGCTGATTCTCCATCACTGGAAATTTTCAAATCAGGAGTGGATGTTTATAAAAGATGTGCTCTAGGAATAATATTTGGGAAGTTCTGTGGCCTGTGTTATACAGGACGTCAGACTAGATGATTACAATTGTCTTTTCTGGCATTCAAATATGTTTTTCGTAATAGCATGGAATGGCTTCTTACTAGGGCTGTCAAGCGATTAAAAAAATTAATCGCGATTAATTGTGTGATTAAAAAGATCAATCAATTGTGCGATTAATCACACAGTTAAACAATAATAGAATACCATTTATTTAAATATTTTTGGATGTTTTCTACAGTTTTAAATATATTGATTTCAATTACAACACAGAATACAAAGTGTACAGTGTTCACTTTATATTTATTTTTGATTACAAGTATTTACACTGTAAAAAAAACCACAAAAGAAATAGTATTTTTCAATTCACCTAATACAAAAGTACATGCTGATAATGGGTTCTGCTTGATAATGATCCAAAGCAGAGCTGACCGACACATGTTCATTTTCATCATCAGAATCAGATGCCACCAGCAGAAGGCTGATTTTCTTTGTTGGTGGTTCGGGTTCTGTAGTTTCCGTATCTGAGTGTTGCTCTTTCAAGTCTTCTGAAAGCAAACTCCACACCTTGTCCCTCTCAGATTTTGAAAGGCACTTCAGATTCTTAAACCTTGAATCGAGTGCTGTAGCAATTTTTAGAAATCTCACATTGGTACCTTCTTTGTGTTTTCTCAAATCTGCAGTGAAAGTGTTCTTAAAACAAACGTGTTTTGGGTCATCATCCAAGACTGCTATAACACGAAATATATGGCAGATTTCAGGTAAAAGAGAACAGAGTCATACAATTCTCCCCCAAGGAGTTCAGTCACAAATGTAATTAATGCATTTTTTTTTAACAAGCATCATCAGCATGGAAGCATGTCCTCTAGAATGGTGGCCAAAGAATGAAGGGACATACAGATGTTTAGCATATCTGACATGTAAATACCTTGCAATGCCAGCTACAGAAGTGCCATGCAAATGTCTGTTCTCACTTTCAGGTGACATTGTAAACAAGAAGCAGAAGGCATTATCTCCTGCAAATTTTAACCATACTTGTTTTTCTGAGCCATTGGCTGAAGTAGAGTTGAGTGGACTTGTAGGTGCTAAAGTTTTACATTTTATTTTTGAATGCAGTTTTTTTTGTACATAATTCTACATTTATAAATTGCACTTTCATGATAAAGGATTGCACTACAATACTTGTATGAGGTGAACTGAAAAATACTACTACTTTTGTTTTTTACAGTGCAAATATTTGTAATAAAAATATAAAGTGATCACTGTACACTTTGTATTCTGTGTTGCACTTGAAATCAATATATTTGAAAATGTAGAAAACATCCAAAAATATTTAATAAATTTCAATTGGTATTATATTGATTAATCTTTTTAATCTCAATTAACTCAGACAATTAACTCACAAATTAACTGCGATTAATTGACAGCCCTATTTCTTACCTGTCTCAATATTAAAAACATGTTTAGCACAAAAAACTACTACTTTGATTTGTGTAACATTTACAAAATTACACATTACATTTACAGTTGGGAACCCCAGTGTGCACAGTTGCAACACTCACACTATAGAAACTCCTTTATATTTACAAATAGTTTATTAATACATTTAGCACAGTCTCAAACACCCCGGATCAGTAAGGTAGAGAGAGATACTACAGAATATACATCTGCACACTCATATACTCACACCATCCCTTGTAGAACAACTTGAAATGTTAGTCATCATCTTCCTCATAACCAGTGGCCATCATTCTACACCTCCCCGGGACTACATCTCCTCCTTCTTATCACCCCTAGGCTGGGTTATAATATGTTGTGCTGATGCCACTATGTTTGATGCATATGCAGTAGGGGATTTCCTTATTTGTATTTCCTCACCTTACTAATGTATCTTTTTTTCTAGAGGTTAGTATATCAGTGATCTGAACTTATTGTTATATACATTAATTCATTACCATGGGCCTTCTATGGTTAGGATCTATGGACGTAGCTCATGCACCTGTTATATACGTCAATTCATTGCCATGACACTCAAGTGGTTGGATCATGTATCTGTGGCCAGAACTTCTCTTTAAACACTCTGTTTTCAGCTTCCCAATACTTAAATTTTGAACAGATAAACAGCCAGTGGAAATCCTAGAAATCCTGTCGTTCAGAGGTCATAGGCCCTAAGTCTTATGCTGACTTGATGAAGCTAATGTCTTACAGGATACAGGCCTGTAGGTTCCTTGCATTACTGCTGAATATAATGCAAAGCACTGAATATAATAAAGGCAAGCTAGCCCACTGGGCTACAATGAGGAACTTAAAGCTTCAGTGAAGAAATAATTGTTATTTTAACTATACACAAGAAGCTTACAATATACAGCTAAAGTCAAGCGCCTTTCCCAGTCTTTTCTAAAGTGCACACTTTGAACCCTTCCTGAATTTTACCTCTGTTAACAAACACAACTTCCACCTCCTGTATATCCAGTTTGGGTATTGAGCTGCCTGCTTCAGTAAGTCAACAGAGCCCATTTAAATCTGTTCCATCAGGAGCAATACGTGCTAATAATCTGAAGGGTGACACTTGACCCATACTGGAATTTGGAAATACTTGACATTGGGAATGATCATCATCATTTTACTAATGAAACATTGTTACATTGTAGCAAATCGCCGCTCTTCCTTCAACTTTGAATGCCTCCGCAGACAAAGCAGTCAAGATGAGATACCTCTCTCTCCTACTTTCCACCACCGCACTGCTTTACCACTGCATTTAATGCAACAACAGGTAATTAAAAAATCTTTATTAACTGATGTTGAATTAAACCAATTTAGCAAGGATCTTGTACCTCCTGGCTTCATGACTCTTTGAAAGCCCATTGGTCAGCTCTGTACTTTGCCTGTGTACCCCTGACTTACTTCCAAATAGCTGTGTACCTCACTGTCTTTGCTGTAGTTGCCAGAAACAAGGCCTTCTGAAGCTGTACCTTCAGAAATGACAGCTTCAGATATTGTAGATGATCTGACACCAACCATCAGAAATATTCTTGGGGATGCCATAAAAATATGATGCTCCCAACCACTCTAAATGCCCACAGATTAAGGAATATCCTTAGGTACTTGGTCTTTTAGCCACTCTATTAATAGCACTGCTGTTCCTCAGGCTTTTTAATACAAGAGTATATTGGCACAACTGCTACAGGTATATGGTTATTCTACAGCTGATGCCCTTTCAAAGCCTTCCTCTGCAGCAACATTACCATCTATTTTACAAGCACTGCACTTTGCCATGCCCAGGTTTACTTTTCATCTTTTCTTTGAGAGAAGTTCGACTGGTCTTTTTTTCATGCAGTCTGAGATCTTGACAGCTGTTTCATTTTTTAAATATATAAGCTTAGTCCCTTCAGGCCTATCAAATAGGGATCAAGAGTAGTTAAAAATGACTAAACTGTACTGATGTCTATACCCTGGAATATAGAGTAATAGGTGGTCACTGTAATGTATGACAATGGTGGAGTCTATGTCTGGAATAATGAAAACATTTTAAAGCACTGGCAATATATTCAATATATACTAATAACCCTCACCACAGCTCCCTCCTTATACCGTATCCCATCTGCATGAATCAGCTATCACTTACTGCTTTCATTGGTGTTTACTTTCTCATATGGCATTTGGTTTAAACTACATACTTTGTTCTGTGAGGTGTTGAACTTCACTACGTTCTATGATTTCTAGATCAACGTTCAAATAGAATGAAATTGTTTGCTGTTGTATCATGGGACAAATTTTCAGCAGTGTTAGTCCCCTTTACACTGCTCTGATTGTATGGTGGATGGCCCAGAGGGTTTGCTGGAGCCAGAGCAGCTCTTGGACTGAACTGTATCATGCCATCTGGGCAGGCCCCAGGGAGCCAGAAAATATAAGGAGCTTAAAGCCAATTTAAAGTTTAAAACCAGATTCTTCCTCACTTGTTCCTGCAGGAAGGGAGGAGCAAAGATCAGGGACTATAGTCTGTTTGCCTTACTTGCTGAATATTAGGGCTGTCAATCGCAGTTAACTCATGCGATTAACACAAAAAAATTGTGATTATAAAAAAATTAATCATGATTAATCACAGTTTTAATTGCATTGTTAAAAAATAGAATAGTAATTGAAATTTATAAAATATTTGATGTTTTTCTACATTTTCATATATAATGTATTACACGTTATAACTGAAATCAGTGTATATTTTTTATTATAAATATTTGCACTGTAAAATGATAAACAAAAGAAATAGTATTTTTCAATTCACCTCATACAAGTACTGTAGTGCAATCTGTTGTGAAAATGCAACTTACAAATGTAGATTTGTTTTGTTATATAACTGCACTCAAAAACAAAACAATTTAAAACTTCAGCGCCTACAAGTCCATTCAGTCCTACTTCTTTTTCAGCCAATCACCACGAGACAAACAAGTTTGTTTCTATTTACAGAAGATAATGCTGCCCTCTTCTTATTTACAATGTCACCAGAAAGTGAGAACAGGCATTTGCCTGACACTTCTGTAGCTGGCATGATCAGGTATTCACGTGCCAGATATGCTAAACAGAAGTCTTAAAAGAGCAACACTCTACTGCAGAAACTACAGAACCTGAACCACCAAAAAGGAAAAACAACCTTCTGCTGGTGGTATCTGACTCAGATGATGAAAATGAACATGCGTTGGTCTGCTCTGCTTTGAATTGTTATCAAGCAGAACCCATCATCAGCATGGACGCTTGTCCTCTGGAATGGTAGTTGAAGCATGAAGGGACATATGAATCTTTAGTGCATCTGGCACGTAAATATCTTGCAATGCTGGTACAACAGTGCCATGTGAAAGCCTGTTCTCACTTTCAGGTGATGTTGTAAACAAGAAGTGGGCAGCATTATCTCCTGCAAAAATAAACAAACTTGTTCGTCTGAGCAATTCGCTGAACAAGAAGTAGGACTAAGTGGACTTGCAGCCTCTAAAATTTTATATTTTATTTTTGAATGTAGTGGGTTTTTTTGTAGATAATTCTTCATTTGTAAGTTCAACTTTCATGATAAAATGATTGCACTATAGTACTTGTATGAGGTGAATTGAAAAATACTTTTTTTGTGTTTTTACAGTGCAAATACTTGTAATCAAAAGTAAATGTAAAGTGAGTACTGTACACTTTGTATTCTGTGTTGTAATTGAAATCAATCTATTTGAAAATGTAGAAAACATCCAAAATTATTTAAACGGTATTCTCTTCATGTTTAACAGTGCGATTAATCGCAATTAATATTTTTAATCGCTTGACAGCCCTACTGAATATATTTTATTAAGCAAATATTCAGTCATAGTGTATCAAACAAGGTTTGGTCAATAAAAGATCCACTAGATAGATACTTGTCTATGTTGACGATTAATTTATTTCAGTTCCTCCCCATCTTTTATATTGTCAAGTATCAAACATATAAAATGTTGCTTCTCATAGCTGTCTAAATAATTAGATTGGATTTGAAATGAGGAATAAGCCTGACTACAGGATTGTTTGAGGTACGCTAACTCTTGTCTTATCTTTACTTCCCTTTACCAGGTCATGGCAGTTGCAGGTCTGGATTCCAGTAAAGCTCACAGACATTCACCAAGTCGTTCAACACGTTCCTGGGCCACCCCACCAGCTACCCCACCCAACCGGGACCGTACTCCATATTATACACCTCTAATCCAAGTTGACAGGGCTGAATCTACAGAGCAGATGAATGGCAGCCTGCCTTCTTTGAATAGGAGCTCCTGGTATACAGATGACCCTGATATTTCCTACCGAACATTCACACCAGCCAATCTAACTGTACCTAATGACTTTAGACATAAACATAGTGACAAACAGAGAAGTGCAGACAGTTTGGTAGAAGCGGTAAGTACTGAATAATTCCTGAAATAGCCAAGTGTGTCTGTTCATTTTGTGTTAATTTTACTATACACTTGGCACAAGACCACACACTGGATTGTAGTTAATCCTCATATTTCACTAGAAATATTGTATTTCAAATTCAAAATTCCCAAAAAGTCTTTCGATAATGTAGGGGAAAAGACCAGCTCCTCAGCTACTGTAAATCAAAGCTCCACTGAATCCCCACCTGAGGCCTTGGTCATAGCATGACTGACAGAGAGAGAACATGTTGACAGCTTGGTCCCAGGAACTAATGTATTAAAGTATAAAACAAAGAGGGAATGAAAATTCAGAGCACTTCAAGAATATGACTTAAAACAAGATTTCACTGTTGGCTAAATACTAAGAATTAGACACTGCGCTGCCATAATGGCTTAGCGAAAAGGAATGGCACAAGGCACCTGTCCTCCTGGTGCTTTCCAAAGTCATCAGAGTCCTTGCATTAACTTGTTAACCTGAACACAAGGGTTGTGCAAAGATATGGAAGGGGTGAGCTGATGAGGCATGCCCATTGCACTTCCAGGAAATGGCACAGTAGTTTCTTTACATGTACTCTCAGGAATATAATGAATTAGTAAGCATTTTTTTGTTTATTTACAAAGCTTTAAAAAGAAACAATACTATGGAGGGTGCTGAGAATGATCATTATTATTACTCTCCCAGCTGTAAAATGTTATTGAACATCCTTATCAGTTTAGCTAAGTAGCATGTATCATGCTCAGGAATATAATTTTCAGTCTCCTTATCTCCAACATCAGTTCCCTTCCACAGCTGTGAACCAGATACAACATAATTGTCATCTACAGAAAACATTTTAGCTGAAATTTTATTATATACTTGAAGTTTTGTTGCCTAATGTGGCTTCAAGCAGAATTCTTCCTTAAATTTTATTATAGTAATCCAGTTTCTAGTGTATGTTTATCAAGGGGTTGATTCAATTTAAACCTCCTATTGAAGAACTGAATGTCATGCATTGTCAGTGACATCCTTACTATGTTGGTAAAACCCTCTTTGGGGCCATTTGACTATTGCAAACACAAGTTAATTACATGTAAGATTTTGTTCTGGTTGCCCTAGTGACTTCAGCTCATCGAATCTCTTGGGCTTTGCACCTAAGCTATCCAGGAGAAACATGAAGCATGCTGTGTATTTATTTATAACCTGCTCTTCATTCTAAACATTGGATCCACATTTACCCTATTTCTTTTTCAGGTACTTATATCTGAAGGCCTAGGGCGGTATGCAAAGGACCCTAAATTTGTTTCAGCTACTAAACATGAGATTGCTGATGCTTGTGACATGACTATTGATGAGATGGAAAGCGCAGCAAGTAACCTTCTCAATGGAAATATTAGCAATGGGACCAATGGGGATATGTTCCCCATTTTAAGCAGGCAAGATTATGAACTTCAAGACTTTGGTCCTGGTTATAGTGATGAAGAACCAGACACTGATAGATACGAAGAAGACTTGGCTGATGAAATGATATGCATTACAACCTTATAGTATTTAGCAAGAAACAAATAAATAATTTTTAATAACAGAAAAAGTGCCTCATAGTTCAAAGATGATAGGCACTAGTTGGAATGAATAACTAATCAAGCTTTGTACAAGTGATGTCACACCTCAAGGAAGCCATAATTTATTTATCAGTAAATGTCTCCAGGTTGTTGAAATGTGATCACAGCTGTAGTACATCAAGTCCTTTACCAAGAATCTTCATTTCCTCAGTAGGAATAGAGTTATGTAAAACCAAGCTGATTCTGTAGATCCCATTTCCAGAGGACTAGAGGAGAGTTCTGAGGTGTAATATCTTGCCTGTCTTTCAAACTTGTGCTGCTGTCATTCATAGTGAAGCAGGAGTTTCTGAATGAAAAATGTGTGTAGGTCTAGCACAAAAATATGTGGTGAAGACCACTATGTGAGACAGGTGATGGCAATCAAAAGTGTCATTACCTCAGCATTCAGTGACATATCAAATGTTCACTGCATTCAGCATATCCGTTCTAATATTGTTTTCAAACTTGCCTCCTGATTTATTTTTCTTAATGCTCTTCAAAAATATGTCAAACTCTACCTACCAGAAATCATTGGAAAAAAGAACCTAAAAACATTTCTGTCATATGTAACATTAGTTTACATAGGAAAATATCATTCAGATAGTCTGTTTTATGACTATCATGTTAAGGGCAAATTATACTGGAATAATTGCATTCTTACTAATGCACTTGCAACCAGGTTAAAGTAGAATTAGTTAAGATAGTTTGTTAAAAATTATATAGTAGAAATTACTGTAAATGAATTGTAATATACAATAATTTGTATTTGTAAAGAGATGTTCTATATTTTGTAATTATTGTACCGTAATTGAACTGCAGCAATATTTATGAAACCTAATTATTGTAATTCTCCGCAGAATTCTAGATATAAGTATTTTTACTTGGAATATATAGAGCTATAGGATAAATATTTAACTAGAGCCACCACTCAATGTAAATCTCTTTTTGGGTAAAGTGTCAGGTTTAGAGAAACTTGACGATATTCAGATTTTATAAAATATTTTGAGTCAATAAGAATCTCTCTTTACATAAGGGATGCACAGATGTCTATTTTCAGTCTTATATTCAGAAAGTTAAAAGAATGGAAATGATCTCCTAACGTTTTTGACTGACAATAAGCTGTGATCTTTTTATTATCAATATCCTCAAAGTATAGATAAATACTAGGTCATTTTTTTCAATTAATTAAGCCTTCATTGGTCTTGAGACATTTATAATTTTATCACAATTAAACTGACCGAGTAGCCTAATTCTATATTCGGAATATGAGGCAGAACAATTTTGCACGTGGATGAAAATGTCTTAATTCCAATCCTGTATACTAATTATTCTGCTCATAATAAAAAACAAGATAAAAGGACTCTCCACAGAACCCCAATCAGGTTCCTGATATGTAAAAATACTACTTTATTGCCTCTCCTCTTTTGCTGTTCTATGGGCAGATTATATACTTTAAAGGATTTATTTTTATGCAATTTAAAGAGGACTTAGGTTTTGTTCATAATGCAGTAAAACCCTGATATGAATTCCTGATACAAATACAATTTTGGGGGGAAATGGCAAAATCTTCTATTTTATTAACACTGAATAAAATTGACTTGCACTGCCAAGTTACCTTATCAGGGTTTACCTGTACTTAACAAGCTAGGTAACAATTCAGTTCACATTTTTAAAATGTGACATATAAAACATGTCAATAAATATTTTGTACATAATGAAAGTTTGCTATGGATACCTTACAGACCTCTTCTTGAATCATTCTTATTTCAAATGCCAGGATAATAACTTAAGGGTTTGTAAATTATTTCTTGATCTACATCATTTTGTATTAAAGCAAATGCAAAATGTTCTTCAGAATAAAACCGTGTAATAATTTTATTATACTTGGGGCTCCTTTGTCTAACACTTTCAACCAGTGTAATCTCCAAAAGTTAAACTCTTACTGTAGCATTCGGCGTATCGGTGGTCTTTCATTTGGAAAATGCACTCCTAAGGATTATGCTATTCTAGCCTAAACTTTTTATGAATCATTGATCTGAAGTATATACAACATTCATTTAAAGCTGAGAAGGCATTTTGTGTGTAAAAGGAAAGCAGTATCAGGCCTCAAACAAAGAATTTTTTAAAAAGTAACATATAACAAATAGGAAAATTTTCCTAAAAGCCCCTACAGGCTGTGTCAGACTGACTCCTGCATACATGCCACCTCCTTCCAGAATGTGCTTGGTTAGGTTGTTTAGTCTCAGTCACAGAACACTTTGGAAGTCAAGAGAATAAAGTTTCCGTATCAAATGAGATCACTGTAAAATTAGTGTGGGTCAGACTCTCGGAGAGGTGTATGATGATGAAGCTCCACAGATTTCGTTGCCCCCCCCCCACCCCCCTCTGAAAAATCAGCTCCTTTAAGGTGTTTGAGGTTGGATGCTGAAAATCACTTGTCACCTTAGAAACTCAGCCTAAATTTCTTCACTACAGTGACTCCTGCTAACATATTCCAAATTCTGTAGATACTGGACATGTCATGTTTATAACTATAAGGTCCCAGCCCTCCGACATATTCTTCCCAGGTGGAACCCCATGCTTGCACAAAGTTATGCTGTCTTCACTGGGATGCTACACACATACATTTTTTTATATGATTAGTGTTTACCCCTGACTATTCTGGTTAGACAGCCTCTTCTTAGGGCAGAATTACTATTTTGCATGAAAACAGAGGTTTTTAAAAAACTGTAAGAAAAATCTGGTTATGATATACCAGATATTCAATCTTTTTTAAAAAAATATGAGAATATATTAGGATACATAAAATATCCTTTCTGCTCAGTTATGGCACTGTAAGAGTGAAATAGTTTCTCTCTATATATTAAAATCTTGCTAATTAGATTCGATAACTCACTAATTTCCCAAGTAAATATAGGAAATACTCAGGTAACCTTAACTATTCATTTAAGCAAACTTGGCGGGTTTTGGGGGGGAAGGTGTGTGTGTGTGTGCGTGCATAATGGCTCTAGACATTAATAAAACATTATATAGTTTCCAGTCATCAATGCACAGTCAGCCCAAACACAGGCAAATATGAACAATGAACAATGTAATCTAGTATTTCAACAGTATCTTCTGGGAGCCTGGAGGACAGAGGCCTAGAAAGTGGTGTCATCCTCATAATCTGAGAGAACTTCTCATTTTAAGTTTATTTTTTAAATAAGATGCATAAATGCATTTCTGTTTCTGAAATGAAGATAGGTACAATTAAATTAGGTCTATTATAAATTTTGTAGTACAATCTGACCCATCAGGTTTGATAGCGGCATGCTTCAATTATAGTTACACATCTCTTGTTAGCCGCTCAGCTGAAACCACACCTTTGCAAGCAGGCTTTAGACTATAAAGGCTTTACATGAAAACTCAGGCTATAGAAACAACTGACTGGGGTTTTTTCCCCTCAAGAGACTAACAAAATACAGTTTTACACATACTGCTAATTTTCTTCTGTTTTTGAAAGCAATTTCCACACAGAAGAAAAGATGAAATAAGAATATTTAGACAAAATGCTGTTTTTGACCAATTTTCATTTGTTTAACCCTTTTTGTTATGCTGAATATTTGTGCATGAATAATATGGTCTGCCAGGGACCTCAACCTATGTCTGAGACACTTATTGCCACGGTAATGGCTCTAGCAAGATTCAACAGAAGGCTTAGGTGGCACAACAAAAAGAATGAACAATGCCTACACAGCACAGAGTTACAGTGAAAATGCTGGCTATGGTTAATGACATCAAAGTTCTCAGCTCAAATAGTTTTTGTTGTAACTAACTACCTTAGCACATGGAAGGCTCTTTAGGCAGGATGCGTCTGCTTATTTGGGAGTGTCCATAAATTATGTAACACATTTTTTGGTGATTTTTTTTCAAGAGCCACTCACCTCTCCTCATAACACTGAAACAAATACTGTCATACAAAATTAAGGCCCCACCCAGGCAGCTACATCATTTATGGAAAACCCCTTTAAAGGAAAATATGTAAGTAGATGGGGCTGACGACGTTACTCAAATACACACCATAGCAAAAAAAGCATTTATCATATAAAAAGGCAGAGCCAGATTCTCTGGATCAGCCAAGCTGTGCTCAGAGTAAAGAAGGCATGGTGGAGTAAAGTGCCTTTAATATATCTTTATGCTTTCCCAGTGCTGGCACTGCTAGGTACCAGCCCAGTCCCCAGAATATGTTAAAGCATATTAAACCATTAGCCCCCAGCAGCCATTACAGCAGCCTAGGATGTGTTGGAGCTGAGGACCAACTACCCCAGAATACAACAGCAGCAGCCACAGGGGGTGATACAGGAATCACTTATTACCATAGGTAGGCAAAATTCTCATTGGCCAAATTATTGCCTTTAAGGCTACTTTGCACCAAAGGAATGCCACAAAGCAGCCCTGCATTCTGAAGCATTGAGGTCTAAATCAATAAAGCAACTAGAGTAGCATGACCATGAAAATATGGTAAGGCTAAAGGATTGACCAAATATTGCAATATGTACATGTATTTGTGGGTACAGGAAAAAATGTATTTGAGGACTTGTTTTTAATTATGTGATTGACCATTATAATAAGGTGTATATATAAAAAGCACAATTGCAGCTGCGTATGCAAAATTTACTCTGCCATTTCCTGACCTTTTAAATGCTCTACTATGATAACACAGCATTCACTTAATGAAGTATAGGATGCATGTATGGTTATATCACACTGTAGCTAGGGTATGCGCTGCAATAATATAAACAATTCCTATGCCAAAAATGTGACCCTGGTTTACTATACTAGTAATCATCACGTATAAGGACTTCAATCACTATGCAGCCTTTCAAAACTGCTCCCCATAGCATTTGCACACTGCTGTGGCAAGTGTGGCCGATACATATTATTATTTGTAATGGTGTGGTACTGCTTAGTCTAAATGCCAGACAGAAAGTCAACACTCTGCATTTTTTACTTGAAAATTTTGAATGCAATAGTACCAAGTGAAAATATTTCACAATAAAAGGCACAGCATATATAAGTCTCATCCTACACACAGCTGCCCGCCCCACAGGGTTGCATCAGATAGGTTGACTTATAAACAGAGTAGATAGTCTAACACCTAATACAACGTTATTGCTCTTCTCCTACCAACAGTATGTATCATGCAGAAAGGGTTTACCTGTCTCATTATGGAAGAGTGTTCAGTGCTGTCATCATCTCTCTTCAGTTTCATTGTTTACGTTTTATGCAATTGCTCTAACACAGCATGTTTTCCCTCGGTTAATTATAGGGCTCCACTAGTGCTTTGCAGCAGCACCAGGTAAGAATATCTGCCTAGAACATCTGCCGTTCTTCCTTTAGCCAACTTTTGAGTCAGCAGGTTTTTTTTTTTGTACAACCTGCTTAAACTGTAAAATTCCATTTTTCTGGAGTAAATTAGTCTGCTGTTCATTGAAGACTCAAGCAAGCTTTAAAGTTATTTATTTACAGTTGTAAGAACTGTATTTACTGTACTTTCATCAATTTCCAATGTCTGCTGTCTGCTAAGCTAGCTCCTTCTGCGTTTAATAATCATGTTTGTCCTTTACATGTTGGTAATAGTCCCTGGCTTAAGATAATACTGTCTTTCACGATGTCTTAGCCGTAGAAGCACTAGCTCTATTATTTGACATTTACTTGCTCAGCAATTATATTTGTAGGATTTCTTTTAGTTCACAAACTATTTAATAAATCCACATTCTTCTGCTATTAACGTTTTAGGTCTTTTTTAAAACTAGCACAGGAATCCTAGAAATGACCTCACCGCACATGAAGTGGGGCAGGGCTATTGTCCAGTGTGTAGGAAAAGATGTGTGGTACCTTTAAGGGCTAGATAGATAGAGAGCTGCAGCAGCTTCAGACCAGATCAGTTTGAGGATATTAACCCATTTCCCCCTCTCCTGCAGGTGACTGGAAGAAAGGGGAGACTATTTAGATCCATGTTGGTGCTATAAAAGCCCTTTTTTACTTGGGCCAGGTGGTGCAACACTCCTCCCCCCTGCCCCCACAAGATAGCAATTAAAACACCAGGTTTTGTCATGATACACTGTGGGCATTATTTGCTTCTTTCTTGGGCGGGGCTGGGAAGGAATTTTTTCCTTCATCTCCAGATTGGTCAGGGTGAGGGGCTTTTTTGCCTTCCCCACAGTGTATTGCGGGCTCACTTGTACCAAGTGAAAATGGGGGATTAGGCTATGATGTCGCAGCTCAGTATGGGAAAGATGTCCAGTGCAGATACTCCATTGGGAAGGTCCATGGTGCTCCTTGGTAAAGGTTTTAAAGGAGGGGAAATGGGGGCAAGATGGGGTTTCACGATTCTTATGACAGGTATGGCAAGGAGTCAACTCTCCCACCAACCCTCATTCAAGTGGGAGAGGGTCATGAGGTTCCAGAAGCAGACTGGCTGTGGACCAGGACAAGTAAAGGGGAAGAGATGACAGAAACTCCCCTTGCCCCCATCATATGTAAATGATTATGGAATTATCTGCACTGTACACTTTTATCTGCCGGGTACTCCCTGATGTTTGGGAATGAACTTGCAGCCTAACTAAACCACCTCCAGTGTCTCCACTCCTCCTTCTGGCATATCCAGACAACAGATAATTTCTATATGGGAACTTAATTATGAATGCTAAACGTTTTAACCTTATTCTGTGAATTAATATTAGTTGTGCTCTGCAGCCATTCTAACCTGAATCTATATGCTGTTTTAGTTGTGACACGTTCCCATTTCTAAATAGCTTATTTTATGAAAAAAGACAATGGATAAATCTGCTACAGAAACTTGTCTATTAAACCATGACTATGATTCAGATGGTTATGCAAGTTAAAACAGCATAATAGTAAAAACTTGCACAGGAGTTTAATTGTCACAATGACAGATTATGCAAGGATTATGCACATTTCCTTGTTTACATTAAACATCATGCAGATTTAAAAAGAATCAAAGTATAAGACAAGATTTAAATGACTTTTTTTTAAAAAAAAATGCACAAGCTATAGAGCTGAGGCTGAATGGCAAAAATTCCCATTCAAATTTGTAGGAGTAAGGAGTGCAGGTGCAGGCTAGAATAAAGTTTATTTCCCTCGCTCCTCTGCTACTAGTGGTAGGGAAAAGAAAGATTGTGATTTCCATCCTGTTTCTACTTCATTCGCTATTCCATTCTATGGGGATTTCCATATTACCTTGCAACAACTCATCACAATGCAGAGGCCTGTACTTCCTCTGAACTTTAAGGATATCTGAAAAGCTATTAGAACACATTCAAGAAAGGGCCACTGATGGATATCTATCTGTCAAGGATTTTTCTCAGCAAACATCCAGAACAAAGTCTGGCCATTAGGCAAATGTTATCAAAGTAGTAGAGCCAAGATGTATCTATTCTTTCTTAAAGTAAATGAGCCAAGATGTTCAAGTTAACTGAACAGCGGCAGACAAGCATCTATCTGATATGGTAAAAGATCTCTCTAGACAGCAGGTAATCTTTAAAAAAAAATAAACCAAGTTTACACTTTAGTAACAATCCAGACCTTAAAGTATGTTCCATCATTTACAGTTGTGCAATCACCTTTCATGGCCCCGTTAAACCTACAGCAGTGAAACAAGGCACTTTTCCATTTTGCATTACGCAACCAAAACAAATTAAGTTATTCACTGAACTTTATTAAGTTAAATACAAAGAACATGGAGAGTTTGTCACCACTACAGAGATTTTAAATAATCAGCTTTATCTGTTTTTATAGAGGCTATTAGGCCAAACTGTATATCAAATATGGATATCTTTTTAATTTCATTATACCATTACCCGAATACTATACATATGCATTTAAGTTTAAAACTCAACTCAACCTTAACAATGGAGCTGTGATCAGTACCTCCACAATACATTACCCACATTACTATAAATGATTATGTAAATACCAATAAATGAACTTGACATTGATAGCTATGTTGAAATTACCTGGGGCCTGACAGAGATACTGTTGCTTATGCTGAGGAGTATCTTACTTCATAAACAGACCATTAAAATCAAGGACTACTCAAGTAGAAAGTAAAAGTCTTGATGATGATGTGTTGTAAACTGTGTATTGCCTCTGCAAGATTATATAGAAAAGAAATTATGTAATGTTACAAATTCCTTTCTCTGCATTAATGTGAGTGTTCACTATTTTGGGGCCTGATACTGCAAAGACTTTCACAGATGCTTCACTTTACACGCAGTCCAGGAAGTTAAGTATGCATAGAAGATTCTTCAGGATGGGGATCTTGCTTATTAACTATTATCAAGGATAACTATGTATGCAAAGAATACTAAGTGAGATTCAACATAAAAGGCAACCTTTACATCACTTGCTAGGATTATGGCTCCATTGAGACGTCTGACAACGTCTCTGTTAGCCCAAGCACAGAAGCTGTTTTAAGTGTCTTACTGTTCTATGCAAAGCAGCAAATATCCACTTCTACCATCCCACGCTCAGTCATACAGGTCCTGAACTCCTTGATGGCTCACATGATTGCCTCTCCTTTTTGTAAGGCAGAATTAATTAATCCTCTTCAGCATAAACTTCAAACTACATTACAAAAACTGGTCATCACCTAAATACTTGACTAACATGAACAGTTACTGCAAACAACTTGGATTTATTTTAAATGACTGCTACAGCCTTCTTAATATTGCAGAGGTAGTGGATTAATACCTACCTGTAATTTTTTGTAGCAATACATTTACTGTCTTGGCAAAGTCCAATGTAAGATTTCCATATGTGGGCAAAAACTTACCTGGAAAATAAGTGTGAGCATTTTGTTCATCGTTGAGTTTCCAAGGTTTGAGGTTTATATACAGGAACATTTTTCTCACTGAGTGATGGGAACCCCTTGATTATATCAGCAGCTTTTTCTGCTATCATGATGGTTGGGGCATTCAAATTTCCACTGACCACACTTGGCATTATTGAGGCATCTACGACTCTCAGGTTTTCAACCCCAATTACTTTGGTCTGAGGATCAACCACAGCAGTTGTATCAGACGGCTGCCCCATTTTACAGGTACAAGAAGGATGATAAGCACTATCAGCCTTCTGTCTTATGAAAGCATCTATTTCTTTGTCAGACTGTACATGACTTCCTGGCTGAATTTCAGGACCACGGAATTTTTCAAAAGCTTTCTGAGCAAAAATTTCTCTGGATAACTTGACACACTGACGAAATTCCCACACATCTGTTTCTGTACAGATAGGAAACAAAGAGACTGTAAATAAATACACACACTGGTTAGAAATACTTCCCTGTGCATAATTCAAACAGCAGCATAATAGTGCTGGTACAGGACAGTGTGCTATACCAAGAAAAGAAAAAGGCAGCAAAATTAAAGGGGTAGGAAGCTTATATACAATTTAAAGGCTCTCAACTTGTTACTGAAAGAAAAAACAATGGGAACTTTTTTCCACTGTGGGCAAAATTGTCACTTGTCCTACATACTTGTTCAGGAGAGTAGGATGAATAAAAATGATGCACAGGAATAAGGAGGGTATGGGAGATGTGATCACCAGCTGCGTGGGAGAGGCAAGCAAGGTGTGTGGTGGCCTTTACTCCCCCTCTGGCACAGGTGGGTGTGGGGTGAACTGGAAGGGGCAGGGAACAGGCAGATGCTTGACTGCATTCCACTTAGATTGGAAGCTTTTTGTGGTAGGGGTGGTCTTTTTGTTCAGTGTTTGTACAGCATCCAGCAAAATAGCATTCTGGTCATTAACTGGGGCTCCTCTGAGCTATCACAACATAAATAGTAAGAATAATACCAATGTGCCAGCCAGCACAGCTGAGATGGTTCAAGTGGGGAGTAATTTGCTAGTGATGTGGGCAGGCAGCAGATCACTTCTCCTTGGAGCAGGGAGGAACGAACTGAATGAGACCAACTCGATATAAATACCAGGCATTTACCTGTTGACAAGTAGTTTGGTTCAATAACAGGATGGTCTCTTGGATCTGTACTTTTCAGCTTTAGCCAGCCCACACTTGCGCTCCTCATAGGTCCAACGTGAACCTGCAACAGCCCCAACACAATGCATGACAAAATTCCATCTTGACAGACTTCAGAGTCCAATGCAATTTTTAAAAACATGGGGTCTTCTTACAGATAACCCAAACATAAAGTATAGAAAAGGGAGAATGAAAAAGGAGGCCACAATATGAACATTTTTTTCTTATTGTTTTTGGTTACACGCACAGCACAGGAAATAAACTATTTATAACACAACAACAAGCAAATATTATTTCAGTTTAGTAGTAGCTGACAGTTCAGTTCAGATGATCGAATTACTATCACCATGAAGTAAAAACCAGCCAAAGAAAACAGATGTGTATAGTGACAGTTTCACAGTATGAACTACAGACTTCTGAATCTACACTACATACTGATACAACGAAAAGAGAAATTACAAAGGAGTTAAAGGGAAAACAAAATATTATAATATAGAACTTGATCACGCATTACTGATGACAATGACACAGAATCAGGTTCATAACCCCTAATAAACTTATTGCGTATTTTTCTAAAGATAAAGAGTAAAATTATTCTGTCACCAGCAACAAATAACATATGTAAATATCTTTGCAATGTCGGCAATTAAGTCACATCTTTCACACAATAGTGAACAATCTGTAACTTGATCACTGTACTAGTATTATTAATGTTTCCAATAAACTGTAAATCTCTTTGCTAACTCAGGACATTGCTAATTTGTGTCCTTGAACCACTGACCTGGTAAGCTTCCAGCTTGGAAGCAACACGTCCATGATCAATCACCTGAGAAGGAAGAAAATGGAACTGAATGTCTGGATGAGGAACATCTGGCCGACTTCTAATAAACCCACCAGATTCTAAGTGGGCAGTAGCTCCATCTCCTAGAAATTAAAAAAGAAAGAAAGAAAAATTCTAAAATATTCAAAATGTAAGAAAAATGTGTATTTTTCAAATCCTTGTTTCCGAACCATTTCTCCATGCCCTATACACATTTCCACTTGTGCAATGCACATAATTATGTCAATCAAAGACAGTGAAACTGCGAGGGGTGCAAATCCATATGCATTTAACTTATAATTTGTGCAATATACATTATTTTCATCATGTTTATCACTAAATAAATATAAAATGTGTTTGACTTCAAAAAAATCCCAAGGTGTCTCCAGCTTCCTAAATATTCTCCATTTACTTTGGGCTAAAATGGGATGTTACAATTTGCTTAATATGAAGGGCAGTGCACTGTTGCAATGCTTCTGAAGCAGCTTAGGTGGGAGATTGTCACTGGGAGTGCCCGCTGGTTGAGGGAGAGAATAAGCTGTGGCAGATAGACACTCAGTGTAGTGCATGCTCCCAGATGCGCCAGGTGACTAGAGGGGGGAGAGCAAAGACTCTGCTCACTCCCTGCCCCCTGACACCCACCTGCAGACCCTGCTTCCCCTCCACACTGCTGTACAGCACCTCTTTTTAAACCTCTGTGCCAGCCCAATACATCATTTTCTGACTTCACTTTTTACAGTAGTTTTTCTCAGTGGCCCACAGATTTAAGTTTGGAACATAACCCAAAATGAAAGTTAGGCATAAATGCAAACATTTAGCAACATGCAAACATTCCCTGTCGAACTTAAGGGCAGGAAAATAAATGCTACCAAAAAAAGTGCAGCTCAACCTCATTTGTTAAAATAAATTCTAATTTGGAAAAAACAAAGCAGATTAAAGCTAAGGAAACTGCATAGTCTGCCCCCCATTTCGGGGTGATAAATTGGTGGTAATAAAGCTTCATTGGAAAGACACTCTGGGATTCTGACATATACAGTTCTGCTAAAAGCCAAATTTGGTAATCCTATAGAACTGAACAGTGGGACAGTTTCACATTTTTTTCATACCTGTAAATTTCCAAAGCCATTCTAAACCAATCTTTGCCATGTTAACAGGCTTTTGTGCTTTGTAGAGAGTAATAGGCTTGGTGCACTTCTGCTGTATGTACACTTCTAAATGATCTTGAAGATTCTGGCCTACCCCTGATACCAAAAAGAAGAAGAAGAAGAAGAAATTACATACAGGCAAACTGTAAATTTATATACAAGCAGGTACATTTTCCTCTATAAACTACCCTGAACGGAAACTGAAATAAGCTCTTACAAAGGCAGTGGTGGCAAACACCATGGACCCTGGGCCTAGTCCAGCCCATTTAGGCAAGCAGCAGACACTACCGATTCAAGTTAATGTACCCTGTCTACACACACTCACATCATATATCATTTGATGATGTCTACTTTAAGATGAGATATAATGTGGAGCTGTCAAGTGGTGTCATTACCACAGAAAGGGGGATACACAATAACAGCATCAACACATTAAAATGACCACTTTGAAATATGTGCATTTGTTTCTGTTAGTTTAGTGGCTATGTATTATTTCAAGACATACAACGGAGTTTCTTTGTGACCTCCATGCATCACAAGAACAATCTAAAGCAGGGGTCGGCAATCTTTCAGAAGTGGTGTGCTGAGTCTTCATTTATTCACTCTAATTTAAGGTTTTGCAGGCCAGTAATAGTTTTAACATTTTTAGACAGTCTCTTTCTATAAATCTATAATATATAACTAAACTATTGTTGTATGTAAAGTAAATACGGTATTTAAAATGTTTAAGAAGCTTCACTTAAAATTAAATGAAAATGCAAAGCCCCAAAGGACTGGTGGCCAGGACCCGGGCAGTGTGAGTGCCAGTGAAAATCAGCTCACTTGCTGCCTTCAGCATGTGTGCGATAGGTTGACTACCCCGATCTACAGGGTAAAACAAAGTCTAATAATTTGTAGAGGTTTCAATGAAATGTAGTAAGGTTGGTGACATTTCTAGTCAACATCATCATCATCTTGTTGGTCATTATGATCTCTGTTGAGAGTGTGTGGGTGACCACAATCTTCATTGCCTTGGCAGGTACACAGTTCTGTGCAGGGAACATTGTTCTAACTACAGCCACAGTTGATTCTTCTGTGATCCCTACTGATAAAGGCTCAAATAAGCTTTCTGGAAACTCAGATGCCATTGTCCCTTGAAGAATCCAGGAAGTAGCTCATCATCCACATTTTTCCATCCATGTTACAACGATGATCCAGTATCTGGTTTATCTATCTACAAAAACATGCGAATCTTTGTTTGCCACGTTGTTCTTTTGACGTGATCTTTCTTGCTCTCATCATCAGTGCTATCAACTTCCTTGCTGCAGAAATTACAACTTGTCCATCACTCTATCCTGATTTGGCAAGATCTCTGAACCTTTGTTTTGACATTGAATACAGATTTTTTTCCTCAGTATCAAACAAGAATGACACGCAGACCCATCCTGTTAATACGTATACAGCAGGAAGTATGTTGCAAAAGTCAGGAGTGAGTGCATCATAAATTGCATATACCGGTATGAAGCAACACTTGTCAGTTGTGCTGGTAATGTTACCTATTTCAATCCACATTATCTGTATGTTCCACTTTTGGAAAGTAGTGAACAGCAAGTACCAGAACATCTATATCAAGTGACCTATTCCTATAGTTCCTTTGATACAAAGAGACCCAAAAGCTATATTGGCCCATACAGCTTCCTCTTGAGTACTGTACAAGTCTTGGGCTTCTTTAACACCTTCACTTCTGCTGCTGATGACGAACTTTTCTACTTCAGCCTCAGCAAGAAGGAGTATTTGTGTTGGGTGTGCGCCTACACCCTCAGGTGCACTTTGAACCATATATTCACAGAGGAGTTTTACAAATGAATGCTTGCTGGATGCCACTTTTAGAAACTTCTTCCATGGAGGCACAGACATCCACCAATCGCCTGGTATTTCTTGCATCCAACGGGCGATCCTGTCTGGCACTGTTTTTCTGCTGTTTTCACAGAGTTACTGTTGTCATTATCTGTCAAAGATTTCAGTTACAGAATTAGCTTTGTCAATTCCTTTTAGGACCTTCCTCAGGTACTCAGCAGCCAAGTCACTGAGAGTGTGGAATTTGTCTCCAGCCATCATTTGTATGATCAGCCATGGCATCTCTGATATACCCTGTGGTTTCTTTGTCACATGCTGTTAGCTCATGGATCCTTTCAGCTTGAGCTTCCCGCTGATGCCCTAATTCAACTTTGTCTGTTCTTCTCATTGTTCCATCAGCATGGAAGAGGAACATAGGCACGGGTCCTAGTTGGTGACTAAGAAATTGAAACAGCATCTTTGCATCTTGCTAAGGACAAGGCTCTGCAGAAAACAATTTATGGACTGATAGCTGCTGTGATAATCCCTCCATGGGCAGGCTTAAATTTAGTCTTCTTGATCATGTCAACAAATGTTTGGTGCCAGATTTCTTGACTGGGCCGAAGAAGTTACGTGTCCAATCAGAATCAAGTGCACCGCTCACAAATCTCTCCATTTGTTCTTCACCAATATCGGCTATTTTCAGTTGAGACTCTTGTACATCTGATGGTACACAGAATCCATTAGATATGGTGATAAGCATCTCTGGATGTGACTCGGGGTCAAATGGGTTTGTCATATTGCTGATGACATGGTTGGTAAGAACTGTAAGATGCTTTTCATTCCTTTTCAGTGCAAAGGCAAGGACTTGTTTGTGAACTTAGTCTTCACTACTTCTCATTAGGCAACTTCTTTCTCTCATAGCGTTTGCATATTCACTCAGGACATGTCATATGAGCGTCCATCTGACAAGAGCTGGATTCTTTCTTGTCAGTATTACAATCCCACTAAAGCCCTTTGAGTCTTTGAGGACAGTTTTCCCTGTTCCCATGTCACTCCAAATTCCACTGAAAAAAACAAAAGTCTGACATACAGCAAATTCCCCCCATATTCAAAGGCAGTGTAACTACTTCAGAGAAATTTTAACATACCAAAAATGTAGATTGATAGCCATCTGGCATAGCTGGCTCTGTTTGCAGTAAAGAAGCATGACGTGCTGTGTCATGTGAAGTTTCCAATCACACACTCACTCTGCATGGACATTTAGATGTAGTGTCTACATAACCTGGTGAAAATGATCCCAGACTTTGAATGTAGGAGACTGGGCATACCCCTATATCTGAAATTCCTTCAGTAGTGATAGCACATGCTGAATTACAGCACCAACAAGCTCTTTAATGACATGTTGTAGGGAGAGTTGAGTCTTTAGACTCAGACACCTTTTGAGTGGGAGTCAACATATACCAGACAAATGCTGGAACTACATGAGTACCTCCTTCCTGCTCACACAATTTAACAAATGAATAAAGTTTTGGAGAACTCAGGGCCTCTAATGCTACAGCCAAGCCATAGGGGTATGTCTATACCCTATGCAATTAAACACCCACTCCTGGCCTATGTCACTTGACTGGGCTCAGGCTAAGGGTTTGTTTAATTGTGGTGCTGACATTCTGTCTCGGTCTGGAGCCCGAGCTTTGGGATCTGACAAGGGGGGAGGGTGTCTGAGCTTGGCCCCAGCCTGAGCCCGAACTTCTACACTACAATTAAACAGCCCCTTAGCCTGAGTCAGCTGATGCAGGCCAGCAGCAGGTTTTTTATTGCAGTATAGACATACCCATAGAGAACAGCTGAATTGCCTAGCAGCAAGCATTTGATCTGCATTACAAGCAACACACACATCAGTATCAACAAGAAGGTTTAGCAATCCTACATCTCCCCAAAATTTTGTAATACATGCAATAAAACAGCACAGGGTGTGAAAACCATCCAGGTGAATGACATTGATACCAAGTTCATCTGGAGAGTCCATTTCACTTGCTGAGCTACAGCACACCGCTGCTGACCCATGATCTGAATGGAGGGCTGCTGTCCTACAGCTGCTGACATTTCAGCATAGTAGTATAGACTGTGGCCACGTCAGCTGGTTTGGCATCCATAATAGGTAAATATGCAACTGCTTGGCAGGTTCTCTTTTTTGTTGCAAGCTTGTGGCTGAAAACAGTCCAAAATGGAATCACCTAAATGAGAACAATATTAGCGTCACTTGGTATTGGTAGGACATCACAAGATAAAGTTTTAAAAGACACCAGGAGATAATGTAGACAGCGTTCATTGTAGGTGACAAGCGTTTATGTTCTCAAGTACTTTTTCATGGTAAATCAATTCTGGACAGTGATGAAGCGAAGAAACTACCTGCCAGCACGGCAGAAGTTAAAGAGAGCTGTTGGGCCCAGCTAGCCCCATCCCATTATACTTTCAGCCAATGCCAGGCCTGGAGGAAGGAGAAAAGGCAAGAGCCTGGCTCAGTTCAGTGCTGACTAGCAAAGAGGTAGGAGTTAACTGCCACCCTACCTGAGAGGAAGGGTTACTAGCCTGCCAGCCAAGGCAGTCAACAGAGAGTAAATACTGTCTCTCTGGATGAGGGAGACTGTGGAGGAGACCTAGAAGCCTCTGGCAACTGAACTGACTAAAGTACAGAGACATTGTGGGGTTTGTCCTCCCCAAAAGAGCCTGGGACTATGGCAGGGCACCAACTGAGGTCCACAAAGGGGGTGCTACTGGAGGCAAGCCACCTCAGTGAACTGGACTACAGGGCCCATGCTCCAAACTGAAGTGATAGTGGTAGGAAATAACCCAGGGCAGCGGATTTAGATCCCCTACTAGGAGGCCCCTATTCAGGGGTTGTTATTTGGTAGCTTTGATCGATAAACACAATTAAGGTATTGAAGTTAACGTACACAATACAAAATGTTGTCATAGTCATGTTACAATATTCTGGAACTGTGTAAAAAATGACATTCTCTCATTGTAGATATCATTGTTTCACCTCATCTACAGGCTTTTGGCACCAGCTGGCAGATCCACATCACACTTCAACTAAATGTACATTAAATAAGCTTTCAAAGTACATATGATGTGGGTATGTGTAGGGTGATCATATTAAATTCCAAAAATATGGCCCTTTTTGAAGAATTGCCGCATGCTTAATTTAAGGTATTTATTCAGGCCACATGCCAGATTGTGCAGAATGCAAGGAAAAACTCCCCACGTTATTCCTCAGGGTGTGTTGATTCTTAGACCTTAACAATGATAATTTGAGTAAGATTTTCAAATAATCTAGGTATGCAATTGTGTGTTTAATTTGCTTGAGCACACACAGGAAAATGGAGCATGTAAGTAGCCATATAAACAAATGACAGAAATAGATCTGGTCCTAAAAGTGGTAGGCATAATTTCTGAGTGCAATGATAACTTTTAGCTAGAAAAGTTTAATTACTACATAAGGACCATGTTCTACCCTACATCTTTGTATAAAACTCTCATTACTATCAGTAGGCAAATCTGCTGTGGATCAAAGAGAACGTATAGCTCTAATTTAAAAATGATCAGTGATACATACGGCTTCCTTGCTTTAAAATAAGCCATCTACAGGCATAGTTCAGAAAGGAATGGATATTGGACACCATTGCACGGAGAGGTGCAATGTATAAAAGAGGTTTTTCTAACTTCCAGTAAAGTCAATGGGAGTCTTTCCATTGACTATAATGGTAGTTGGTCTGGGTCCATAGAGCCTGATCTCAAGGCCACTGAAGTTAATGGGAGTCACTCAAATGACTTCAGTGGGCTCTGGATCAGACCCTTAGGGCGGTGAAAGATAAAACCAATAAAAAGATTACCAGGAAGGTGACAAACAACAGGAATCCCTAATTTTTTGAGGTCATCTGCATTTCCAATCCCAGACAACATAAGCAGGTGTGGGGAATTTATGGCACCTCCACTTAAAATCACTTCCTTACTGGCAAGAGCCTGAAAATTAAAAATAAATTTTAAACAAGATTATTACAGGGTTGATTTTAGACCACAACCAATATTTCCAAGAGCTTTTTTTTGTTTTTTTTTAAATACTCTATTTCTTTGGAATCATACCAGCATCCATTTTTATTATTCCAGATGTTTTGCTCACCTTGCTTGGTATAAGTTTCTGTGGACGGAAATGACTAAGATGTCACATTGGAACACAATGTGAACTGAACGAAGTTTTGTAATCTATTAAGACTGTAGGGTACATAAGCATTTAATTTATCAAACAACATGATTGGCAGTACACTTGCACTGTTCTTTTCAGAACAGAGAAAACAGCCAGAGCCTGTTCTATTTTCACTAATTAAATTAATAAAATAAAGATGCTGAAAAAGACTTTACACTCAGAGGCATTCTGTAATATGTTAGCTCAACAAAGTCTCTCTTCAAGCACTGTCACATCCTCAGTTCAGCTGAGCCTAATTTTTGGTTTCACAGCCCTTGTGGTCTCATGGATTCCCTACTTCCCCTACCCCACATAGCTATGTGCTACAGTAGGGAGCCCCTATATGTATGTATATATACATTGTTTTATATGGGAGTTTTTTCATTAAACAGCCTGAAGTATGTGCATCTCTCAGCTGGTTATTTCTTATGCTGCTAACCATTAGCTGAGGTCCTCAGACCTATTTATCTCATCAGTACCTAGTGGGCGGACATTCATTATCTAACACCTTCAGCATCTGCTCTCTGACTCTTTCCACCTATAAACTTCATGGATGATATTCATTTGTTTTCTCTTGCTCTCAGTTGTCAGATTAGCATGGCAGATTTAAGGCAAAATCCTGCCCTATCTCATGAGAGGTTGGAGAAAAGGATGTAGGCTGCTCTTCCTTTCCTCATCTCCATCACATTCAGTCAGCAGCGAGGCAGAACTCAGAGTCCGGTTTATCACTCTCTTCATTGTTAGACAGGGAAGCCATGAATGTGTCCAACAGGAAACCATGTCTCCAAGGAGACTGATCTCCAGGCAAGGTTAGAAATTCTGCCTTTCGCAGCAAGTGCTTAGGGGGAGATTTAAAAGACCGTTACAGTTTGCTACAGAGCACATATCTCCCCAGGCCCCCTGAAATCATCCTGCCTTATACTAACAAAATGGCCCAGGAACTCTCCACATGTCCAGCACTCTCCATTATAAGATTCAGAATAGCAAGAGTAAAATTTTGGCCTTAGATATTTGAGATCTTAGGGCCAAAGAAAGTTCTGTAAACATTGGGGAAGATGGTTGATAACATCTTATATAAATTAAAACTTTTGCATCGTGGGGATGTTAGGAAAGAAATATTCAAGAAACTTAAAAGTGACTAGATTACATGAAATACATGTAAAGCGACAAATAGGAATGTATTCACATAGGGAAGAAGAAACAAAGGCCATTTAAATCTGATACAAATCCTAAAGCTACTACTACTCCTTGTTTGAGCTATAGAATGTTGTAAAATTAACACTGCACTGGTGCTCAGTGTACTGTAATATATCTCATCTAGCATTACTGAGCATACATTGAGCAATTGGCAAGCGTTGCATCTTTGAACAACCTTTCCTCACTTTCATAACTTGCAAAGCAAATGCCATGAAAGAACTCAAGAAGGCAGCTCTTGTATTGCTCATCTGCAGACACTAGAATTTAAGCCCAGTGTTTACTTTTGTAGAATGTAAGACTCTACAGTGTGTCTTCACTTTAATTTTAGCTTTGGCATTTTAAGCATGGTTCTGGAGTCCTCTAAAAAGGACCGACTTGATTTTTCCTTCATATATACAGGGAATACCAGTATGCTAAGTACCATTTACTTTCACTATTCCTATTTCCTTTCTGACTGATAGAACAAAAAAAAACTTACAAAAAGTTTGATTTTTAATAATTGTTTTCACATTACTCATCTGATGTTACTGCTGGCACACCCAGTGGTGACATTTTGCTCCCTTTTGTATTTTTCTGCCCTGGACAATTGTCTAGTACAGTAGAACTAATACTCAAAACATTCAGGTGTATTGAACTGGTTCGTAAAACAACTATGCAAAATCTCTAAGGTGCATTGCACAATTTACACAAAAATAGTTCCAGAGAATCATCAGTAATGAAGCAGGGGTTCACATTTTTATTTCCTAATGAAAATGTGGCTTGTTTCAAATCACACTATTTCCAAATGAGTACTCTTATCTCTGCTCTAGGTCATGGGTTCAAATCATCCCAGGACTTGAGTTTATACTCAATTCAACTCTGCTGCATAAACATTCATAGCTTGTAATTCACATTGTATATAGTAATGTAGTGCATTTAAAGGTGACCTCAGAGGAAAAACAATCAGGTTGGTCTCTGATATATGTACACACACATATATAGTTTGATATGTTAAAAAAGCCTGAAAGCATTCCCAACTCCCTTAAATATTCTTTGCTTGATTTTTTTTTACCTAAAAAATACCAGGACTATCAAGGCCATCTTCTTTGTTTTTGTTTTTGCTGCAGGACTTCTTAAATAACTGGCCATATCCAATGTCCACTAAAATCAATGGGGATATTTTGGACTTTAATGTGCTTTGGATCAGGCCCTAAATCTTCACTTAAAAGGGAAGACTGAGGAAACATCAACAATCAGTTTTCCCTAACTGTTTGATTTCAATAGTTATGAATTAAAAACAAATATAACAAAGCATTTTAAATAGTCTATAAAAATCATTTCTCTTCTCTATCAGGCTTCCTTGCATAATTTCTCTGATGTCAGAAAACTATTCGTTCTGCTGTCATCCTTAGACTCTCCCAGAAGAAAACAAAGGAAACAAGACTTGAATTTCTAATGTTAAAAAAGTGTGTGGGGTGGTGAACTGTGGTGTCTTTTTTAATGTATCATAAAGCAAGAACGGATAGTATCATATTTCTTTGCCCATAACAGGTCACCTTTACTCTTGCAAGCTTTCACTTTTAATGAAATCAAGCTGAAAGGTAGATTTTGAAACTGTCATACAGATCCCAATTTAGTTTTCCCAAATGCATGAATTTTTCTAGAGCCCTTGCACTTGAATTGGAAATGGCAGAAAATAAAAACCAGTCATTGTGCTAGAATGACAGAGGAATCAGAGCGCTCTCTTTCCAGGAGCATGTAAGAAAATATATTGAATAAGACTTGTGTAGCTGAAGTTTTAAAGAGCACATTTGGCCCTAATACATAAAAAATATATAATAACTGAGCAGAGGGAGAGAGAAAACAATTTCTTGCACTCACTTAGATGCTGAACCGAGGCAGAGGGATTAAGTGATTTTCCAAGGTCACACAGGAAATCAGTGGCAGAGATGGGAATAGCTTCCGGGTCTCCTGATACCCATCATGTGCTCAACTAGCTCACCAGATCATATCAATATTCATACACGGTACACATGATGTTCCTGTATCTAGTACTTTATTCTCAGGGCCAATAACAGTACACTTGTCCTGTGCCATTGTTCTCATCACAACACCTTCTCTATAATAATGAAAAATTATTCATGTTCATGTAAGTAAATTGCTCAGCAATGTGACAGGTGCTGTTTCTGGCCAACTTCTCTCAGACACATATTGGGCTCCCATCAAAGTTAATGAGAATTCTGCAACTTTTGCCCTGCATTATTAATGGAAAGCATCATTTTAATTGGCTTAGAAAAGAATAGACACATTCTGTGCTTTAGCAGATCAAAGAATAGTTTATTTATATTATCTTTTAACATTTAGCAGATGTTCAATCACCCAACACTCTCTGCATATTGATTCCTGTGGGTATAATGTACTTCAGACGTTTGGGATGGTGGGGGGAGCACTCAGGAACAATAAGACAGTTGTGGGGAAGCTGGAGGAATTATTTGCATTTGTCTTCACGGTTGAGGATGTCGGGGAGACTCCCAGGCCTGAACCATTCTATTTGGGTGCAGATCTGGGGAGCTGTCCCAGATTAAGGTGTCTTTGGACAGGGTTTTGGAACAGGTTGATAGACTGAACAGTGGTGGGTCAGTGGGGCTAGATGGTATTTGCCTAGGAGTTCTAGGGGAACTCAGGTGTGACACTGCAGGACTACTCACTGTTGTCCGTAGCCTATCATTTGGATCAGCTTCTGTGCCCGGTGGCTGGAGTGTGATGCTGATTTTTGAAAGAGGTGACCCCGGCAGTTGCAGGCCGGTGGGCCTGAATTCAATGCTGGGCAAGCTGGTTGAAGCTATGGTGGAGAGCGGGATTGTCAGACACACGGATGAGCATGGTTTGTTGGGGAATAGTCAACACAATTTTTGTGGGAGGAAATCATGGCTCACCAATCTACTAGAAGTCTTTGAGGGGGAGTCAATGGGCATGGGGAGAGGGGGGCTCCAGTGAATACAGTGTATTTGGATTTTCAGAGAGCCTTTGACAAGGTCCCTTGGGCACAGTGGGCAGTCAAGGGATGAGAAGGAGGGTTCTCTCGCACTGGTGACTGGTTGGAGGATGGAAAGCGAGGGGTAGGAATGGATGGTTGGTTTTCGGGATGGAGAGAGGTAAATAGTGGTGTCCCCCAGGGGTCTGTACTGGGCTCAGACCTGTTTAACATATTCATAAATTATCTGGGAGGAGGGGTGGGTGGTAGCGTGTTGGAGTTTGCAGATGATGCAGAACTACTCAAGACAGCTGAGTCCCAGGCAGACTTCAAAGGGTTTTGGGGGGATCTCTCAAAACTGGGTGACTGGGCAACAAAGTGGCAGATGAAGTTTGGTGTTGATATGTGTGAGGTGATTGCACATTGGAGAACATGGTCCCAGCTGTACATATAGAATGATGGGGTTTGGGATGGCAGTTACCACTCAAGAAAGAGATCTTGGAGTCATTGTGGATAGTTTTCTGAAAACATCCACTCAATGCGCAGCGGCAGTCAAAAAAGCAAACAAAACATTGGAAATCATTAAGAAAGGGATATATAATAAGACAAAATATCATTGCCTCTGTATAAATCCATGGTATGTCCACATCTTGAATGCTGCATTCAGATGTGGTCACCCCATCTCAAAAAAGATGTATTGGAATTGGAAAAGGTTCAGAAAAGGACAACAAAAATTATAAGGGGTATGGAACGGCTGCCCTATGAGGAGAGATTAATAAGACTGGGACTTTTCAGCTTGGAAGAGAGATGACTAAGGGGGGATATGATAGAGGTCTATAAAATCATGACTGGTGTGGAGAAAGTAAATAAGGAAGTGTTATTTACTCGCTCTCATAACACAAGAACTAGGGGTCACCAAATGAAATTAAGAGGCAATAGATTTAAAACAAACAAAAGGAAGTATTTTTTCACACAATGCAGTCAACCTGTGGAACTCCTTGCTAGAGGATGTTAATAGAATATCAGAGTTGGAAGGGACCTTGGGAGGTCATCTAGTCCAAACCAATCCCCAGACAGATTTTTTCCCCAGATCCCAAAATGGCCCTCTCAAGGATTGAACTCACAAGCCTGGGTTTAGCAGGCCAATGCTCAAACCACTGAGCTATCCCTCAGGCCAAAACTATAACAGAGTTCAAAAAAGAATTAGATAAATTCATGGAGGCTAGATCCATCAATGGCTATTAGCCAGGATAGGCAGCAATGGTGTCCCTAGCCTCTGTTTGCCAGCAGCTGGGAATGGGCGACAGGGAATGGATCACTTGATGATTACCTGTTCTGTTCATTCCCTGTGGGGAACCTGGCATTGGCCACTGTTGGAAGACAGAATACTGGGCTAGATGGACCTTTGGTCTGACCCAGTATGGCCATTCTTATGTTCAGTGAATTCAAATTGTCAAGATTTATGCTCTCCTCTCCTTTGGTGTATTATTATTGCAACATTTCACCTTTGTTATTACAAATTTAAAATAATATCTGAATCCATCTCAGGCAATTACCTATTTATATATGTAATAATCAGGTGTAATATTCAAAAGGGAAGAGTAAGGGCTTGTCTACATGGTGGGGTAATGCGATCTATGGGGGAGTGATTTCTAAAGTGCACTAATGTGTTGTGTATTAATTGGTCTGCGTAGACCTTGCTGGTGTGCTTTAACATAGCGCTATCTGAAACAGTTCTACATTAAAGCGCACTAAGGAACCTTTAGTATGCACCAGCAGGGTCTGTGCAGACTAAATAATGCACAGTACGTTAGTCCGCTTTAGAAATCATAACTACTAGAGCAGTGCTTCTCAAAGTCGGACCGCTGCTTGTTCAGCAAAAGCCCCTGGCGGGCCGGGCCAGTTTGTTTACCGGTCACATCCGCAGGTTTGGCCCATTGCAGCTCCCACTGGCCGCGGTTCGCCGCTCCAGGCCAATGGGGGCTGTGGGAAGCGGCGCAGGCCAAGGGATGTGCTAGCCGCCCTTCCCATAACCCCCATTGACCTGGAGTGGCGAACCACGGCCAGTGGGAGCCGCGATCAGCCGAACCTGCAGACGCTGCAGGTAAACAAACCGCCTGGACTGCCAGGGGTTTTCCCTGAACAAGCGGCAGCCCGACTTTGAGAAGCACTGTCCTAGAGTGCATTACCTCACTATGTAGATAAGCCCTCACTGAGAGTACTTCTTTTCTTATTAAAGGTACTGAATTGAAAGCCTCAGAAACTGAAGTTTTCTGTTTATCCATGGAAAAGCTAAGAAGTCATGGCAGTTATTCATTGTTCTCCTCAATCCTGACCTAATGTCAAAGACCATTTTAGTCCTGACTCCCATTCCATTCTTGGCTTATGTGCTGAGACTGCCAGTGCATGTCCCCCTGGTTGTGACAGTTTCTGTGATGTGGATGCCTGTTAGGCAGAGGTTGGAGTGAAATTACAAACCCATTTCATATAGGCTACCAAATAGCAATAAAACAGTTAGGGTATGTCTATTCTGCAGCTGAGAATATGCCTTATAGTAGTTAGTCATTACTAGCCTTAACTGGCTTCAGAATGACAACAAAGAATGACTCTATGTTCCATTATTTATCCCCTGAGCTATTCAGACTCCATAGGAGATACTCAGTTTTAACAGATTTTACCTAAATTGTTTTTCCAGCATATTAGTAATTCAGTACAATAGCCAACACATTGTAACTGTGCACGACTACAGAGTAGGTTTCAATTTCAAACCTCAAGCATAGCCTTTTCCTTTCTATACTCTCATCATCCATCCCCTTTTTCAGCACAGAGAATATACTGATGTCTGAAATGATACAAAGGCAATATATTTTCTAAAATAACTATTTAACAAAGAATCATATTCTTGAAACAGATTAGTGTTTTTGAGCTACAGTATTACAGCTGAAAAGTGGAATTTTTGTACAGAAAGGGTGTGTCAGTCTTAGTTTCTATTGTTAAATAAAGCTTATTTTTCTTTGATCCAATTTGTTCAGGAAGGGAAATAAAAATTCTTACCTTTTTCTTTTGCCCTTTTTTGACATACTCAACCCCCATGGCTTTTGTCCCTTGAAACAAAATTCTCGTTACAAGTGTTCTATCTTCTGTGGACAAGTTTGGGCGTGTTATGGCAGGGTGAAGGTAAGCACTAGCTGCGCTCCATCTTTGACCTACAAAATATAGGTTTTCATTTAACATCTGCAAGCGACAAAATAGTTTATGCTCCTTCATTTTCAAGGCATCTTCTTGTCTTTCTTCCTATATAGAAATTAGAGTGGGGTGCCACATTTACAGTTCAGAAGAAGCAGCTTTAAATTTAAGGACTAAAGGAATGAATGCAAATAGTTGATAGCAGCATTATGAAATCCTCTCTCCTTTCTAAAGGAAGGTACCTGTTCTGAAGTCAATGAAAATACTTCCATTGAATTCAATGGAAAATAGATTGACCCTTAAATACCATTTATAGGTTAGATACACACACTCCCAAAGTAACTCTTTAAAGTTTACCTTTGTGTATAGTCATATCCATCCAGCCAAATCCTTCTTGTTGGTAACCATTCATATCATCTGTGAAAGAATAGCCAGCCTGCTGGGCTGCGTCCAGGAATGCATGATGAAGAGGATGGTTCGTCTTTCCTCTTGACACATGCAATGGTCCAGTCCCACCTCTGTACAGGTTAGGACCCAACTCATGAGTCTGTGCCTTCTTAAAATAAGGCAAGCAAAATTCATAGTCCCATCCCACAGCACCTTCTCTATGCCATCGATTGTAGTCTTCTGCATGCCCTCGAATGTACACCATAGCATTGAGAGATGAGGAGCCACCCCACACTCTACCTCTGGGCCAGTACATAATTCGATTATCCATGTGCTTTTGTGGTGTTGTGTGGTAATTCCAATTATATTTTTCATCACAAAGATTATAGGTTAATGCAGCAGGCATATGAATCTTCCACATTAATCTTTTGCTACCTAGAAAGGTGTCTTTAGGGCCTGCTTCCAAAAGTAAAACAGTACTAAGGGGATCTTCAGTCAATCGGCTGCTTAATACACACCCTGCTGATCCAGCTCCAACTATGATGTAACTATAAGAGTCTGCATTTTCAGAACTAAGTTTGGAGAATGTACGTGAAGTTTTTAATTGCTGCCCACTATAGGGTAGTAAGCTTTTGAGTGTGGGTGTTTTAAATGGAAATCCTGTTACTTTGCGCATTTGACTGACAGAAGGACCATAACATTTTTTAACTCCTTTGATTAAATGAGACATCCTTTCCTATATGTGTCTTCTCCTTTTAAGAATTGCTTGTCCCATAAAATGCAGTATCAAATATCTTGTCCTAGAACACAAAAAAAGATCTTAATTAAAAATGTATTATGATGTATCTAGTTCAATCATAAAGGACTGCAACACGTGGCCTAAACTTTTGATGCATCATTTTAAAGCAAAACTGGTAATCAACACTAATTATATGGCTATCCAAAAAGATAACATTTATTTTATTGCAACACGCTGCTTTATTCTTTATATGCAAGCAGTTTAATGCCAGTTGATTAGCATAGTTTTTTGCATTATATACAGTCTACCTATATTTGTTAGTTTATTCATAATGCTTATCTGTTTGTATTAACATTTTAACAGGTAGTTAAGCATAACTACTCCCAGTTTTCCTAAGGGGGAACTGAGGCACAGAGAAGTGATTTGCTAAAGGTAACAAGCTAGGGAATAGCTGAATCTAGAATGGAATCCAGGTGTCTTGATTCCCACCCTAGTGCCCAGTCCATGTAGATCTATATGGATATAATGTAGCTCTAATATTTAATAGGGGTCTGAAAACCATAGGAAGACTGGCCTGCTCTTGCCGATGTTACAAGACAGGATGGAATAGCTGCAGAGAACAGGGGGGGTAGGCAAGAAACAGCAGGCCACAATCTCCTTTGTTCACACCGGTTTTAGGTCAATGTAATTCCATTACTCCCAGTATTACTAATCCCAAATGTTCAAATGTCATGAGAATAACAAAATTGTAGGTGTTTTCTTTGCCTAATCACGTCTCCATCATCTGGGAATTTAAGAAAAACACTAAATATTGTGAGACTCATGATAAAGAGTGTGAGTCAGCAAAGATGTACATCAGATTTATACCAATGTAAAGAAGGAGAATTATGCTTATTATAGCTGCTGTTAGGTCAGCCAAGGGTCTTGTGCTATGTATAATTTACAGGTATAACAGTGAAACCTGTTTTCAACTACCAAAGACACTGACAATCCATAGCTTTTTGAGATAGAGTTAGATTGGAACTGTGTGTAGTATATTTGAGGAGAATTTGTCAGTCTCTTAAGACAGGAGGTTTGTAACAGAATGCTGACATGTAATTACAGATATGGCCAGTACATGTTACAAGAGTAAAACCGTGGAGACTGGAAGATTCTGAGAGCTGTAGTCTCCAGGCAGGATACATGATGGAGATAGGTCAGCTGATCAGACATGTGACTGCCTACTGGAGACTATTTAAAAGAATGCATGTGAGTCACTTTGAGAAAGACCAGGATTGGGGGTAAGCTTGTTGAAGCAGGTGGCCTGGAATAGCCACGAAGGGCTGAGAAGGGTATGTTTTGTCCCAGCCTAACTTATAGAAAGTGGAACAGCCTCTGCTATCCAGTGTTTTGTATTACTCCGACCTCTTTTAAATCTTCTGTTTATTAATAAAACTGGCCTTGAGGAAAGAGGCATGAAACTGAAAGTAACAGCTTTGGCTTTATTTTGACTACCCTGGCTGGTGAATCTCATCTCCATCACCAGGTTATATGTATAATTAGGGTAGTCTCTAACACGTTTGTAAGGAGTCTCCAGTAATGGGTGACCAAAGAGAAGCCAGGGAAGAATTAAACCTCTATTTCAAAACAGAGAATGCTACTTCCTGGGAAGCTAGAACCAGATGCAATCTTCCAGAACCATTTAGTTGTAGATGGTCATTGATGCTTCCTCAGCAACAGTACAAAAGGTGGAGCTTGAGGTCTAACTCTAATCAGGGAGAATCCAATTCAACGCCTCAAAACCTGTGGAGAGCCTGGTTTCAGAAAATACAGTGTCCAACTGAAAGAGCTAAACAAATATCTCCTGAAAAACTAACTGCAGCTGATAACACACTATTCTTGTATAACCTGCTCTTGGAAGAGTAAGGGGTCAAATAATTTCTATACAATGAAGTTTCACTGTTATACAAAACTCTAATATAAGCTATATGTCCCAATAGCAGTGGGGAGTGGGGGAGGGTTGTAGTAGGATTAAACCTGTTTTGAATAACTGCTCAAGGAACCAATACATATTTGTTAACTAAGAGGTGGAGCAGAGTTGTACTCCTTTTCTCGGGATGTTTTTAGGCAGAGACCCTTAAGGAAACTGGCTGAATACAAAGAGTGATCTGTAGTACAGGTTTCACTGTTAGTTTAACAGTTTAAATTCACCTTACATTTCATGTTTTTGCTTGTTTGTTTTGCTTTCTGTATTGAAACTAGACCTGTTTTCTTAAACAAGGGATAATCACTGCTGGAAAACCCTGATGAGAGAAAATGAACTATGACACCAGAAAGGTCAAGTTAGAAGTGAGATTAGCAGTTTACAGACTGAGACCAAGGCATTCAAATAAATCTGAGGGCCAGTGTGAACATGAGGAAAGTCCCATGATTCTTAATCTAAATCCAGTGTATACAGTTCTCATTGCTTTTAACCTGTTAATCCCTCAAATAGAATGCCATACAAATTCCTACTTCTGTTTGTGCATGTTTGGGGGGATGACCCAAATCTCCTTATACCTGTATTGGACTATATAGGACAGGCATACTGAGATCTTTGTTATTGTTGAAAAGAAATTCCTTTAATATTTTGCTAGGGTCAGAAGAAGGTTCTCAGTGGTTATTATGTAAAGTTCACCCACTTTCACCACAGATTTGTTAGAACACGGATACTGTTTTACTGTGATTCATCTCTAAAGTATCTTCCTAAATATTTAACTTCACTCTTGCAATGCTTCTATTAATAGTAATATCTAGTGGTTATGACTTGCCTTTCTTTTTCCATTCCAACCTAGGGTGAGACATTAAACACAGCTAAGTTAACGTCTATGGAAACATTTTAGATAATTTTCTCTGCAACTTTGCTAGTACAGGAAGTTAATTTGTTTAAGGACATATGGCAGGATCCTTCCATTTAAAGTGTTTCTGCAGTATTTAAAAGCCTGTGTTCAGACCTACCCAGATGAGGGTCCATAAGCAAGTGACACATGCAACAGAGAAACCTTTTAATATAAAGTAAACCTGGGGGCCAGACTCCCAACAAGCTGGTGAAAATCGGCCTAGTTCCATTTCCTTCTGGGAAGCCTTTACCTTCAGCCAGCACAAACGACAAGAGGGTCCTGTAAAACGAGGAGTAACTATCACGTAGACGCTTCATGAAACTGCAGCAGAGCCATTACTTTGCAGAAGGGCTGCAGCAGCGGGGAAGGGGAAACCCCTCGTGAAGGCCAGTGAAGGAACAAGCAGGGCACGGCCACGCCGCGGCCACGAGGCAGGGTGAACCCAATGAAGCGCCTCTGCTGGGGCCGCCGCGGGCTCCTGCCTCTCTGCAAACAGGGCGGGTAGGGAATGAAGCTGAGGGAAGTTTCCTCCCCGCGGAGCCTCCCCAGCACCTTGCGCGAGCCTGGCTCGCGGCTGAGGCTCGGCACGAATGGGGGTTGAGGCGAGCGCGTGCCCGGGCTCCCCCTCCCCAGCCGCTGCCACCGCCTTCCCTGCCCCCCGCGGCTCATGAGTCTCCCTCCTCAGGCCCCAGCCGCACTCACGGGGCAGCGAGCCCGGTTCCTCAGCGCTACCGGTCACGGCCCCGCTCGACTCCACTCCGGAGCTTTGGGCAGCGGAACGCTGCTGACTGGCCCTTGGACCATCCAAAGGGCAGCAGGAGACAAGGGGGGCGGACTCCTGCCCCCTCCCTTCCCCCGTCCCTGTCCTAGTTATAGGCTGGGCCCGGGCTGGCCCTGCTCCCGGGGGCCTGTGCTGGGGCTGGAGCTGGAGCTGGAGCTGCTTACACGCGCTGCAGAGCAGTTCGGGCTCCAGTTACAGCTGAGCCCGGTGACTGCCTGAGCTGTGACTTCGTGACCTGTGGCTGTCTGGGCGGCCGGAGCCGGGCTGCACCTGCACTGGGCGTGGGGAACTCTTCAAACATTTCACTGGAACAAGACTATTGACTTGCCCGGTGCCCAGCTTTACTTCTTTGTAACTTTACAGCAGGTGAACGCCACCGCTTTTCAGATTACTGCCCCTCACATCTCCCGGTTTACACACTGAAGCGTGTCTCGCAGGTTAAGCCCAGATTTGTCTTTTGTCCTTGCCAGCCTGCTGCTGTTTCACTTTTCTGGCTGCAAAACGGCACAGAAATGCTGAATGGTAAAGTTTAAGGTGAGCAAAACTTTATACACAGTCGTCTATGGTACTCACACAAGGATCACTGTAGTGGCTAAATTCCTCAAATCTTTTATGTATTTAGCCTCAACGTCCCTGTGAGATAGTGAAGTGCCATTATCCCCTTTTTACAGATAGCCTTTCTGTGCCTTTGTTCCTTAAATCAGTGGTCTGGGGGTACACAGGCTTCCAGCACATATATCAGCTAATCTAGCTATTTGCCTACTTTTACAACAGGCTACATAAAAAAAACTAGCAAAATCAGTAAAACTAAAATTTCATACAATGACTTGTTCATACACTGAATATTTCTATCCAATTTATTTATTTTATAATTATATGGTAAAATAAGAAATTAATTTTTTCAGTAATAGAGTGCTGTGACACTTTTGTATTTTATGTCTGATTTTGTAGGCAAGTAGCAAGTTAAATGAGGTGAAACTTGAGATACACAGGACGAACCAGACTCCTGAAAGGGTACAGTATTCTAGAAAGGTTCAGAACCACTGCCCTAAAGTGACCTGCCCATGGTCAAACAGGTAGTGTATGGCAGAGCAGGGACTTGACGCTCACAAGTCCTAGGTTAGTGCTCTAATCTCTGGATCATCTGTCTTCTCCCCAACAAAGACATAGTACAATACAGCATATAGCACAATGGGGCCTTAGCTGTAATACAGATAAATCATTTAAGGAAACCACTCATCTCTATTATTTTTGGTTCATACTTCACCCTAGTACAAACTAGGGAAATGTTCAAAAATGTCTTTCCATTATGAACGCTGGTTTATCACCATTACTATTAGCAATATTCAAAGCGCTAAGGCCTCTGGACACTGGAGTTTTCTATTCAGTTTCAGGTTTTAGAGGGGTAGCCATGTTAATCTGTATCAGTACAAACAATGAAGAGTCCTTCTGGCACGTTAGAGACTAACAAATTTATTTGGGCATAAGCTTTCGTGGGATATAAGTGAAGTGGGTTATATCCCACGAAAGCTTATGCCAAAATAAATTTGTTAGTCTCTAAGGTGCCACAAGGACTCCTCGTTGTTTATTCAGTTTCAGTTTTTCTATTCAGCTAAATAAAACCAAATAGACTCATAGACCTACTTTAAGACATCCTAGCCTGTTTTTACTCAAAAGTAGGGATGTTGGAAATTTGCAGGGAAATAATGATAAAAATGGTGGGTGGCTGCTATTTTCTTTTAATGGAAAGTTTTCAGCAGTTTTCACCCTGTGAGTGATGGATGAAATTAATTAAAGAAATCTTCAGAAAAAATAGTTGACAGCAATATCAACTAAGATGGGATGGGAAATGTTGGAAGCTTCATTGAATGGAACATTCAAAAATGGTCTGGAAAGGACATTAGGAAAATGTGCTTGGAAATTTCCCATTGAGTTCACTGCGGGCGGGGGGGTGAGGAGGAGAATAGGCTCATTCTGTAATTCTACCATTATTTTGCTGTTCACTGTGGGGTACACTTCACATGCTGTGTGTTATTGTTTATTTAAATGTTTTACATGTCCTGCATATTAGAGTTTATGGTTACTGGGCCAATACATATTTGCAAAAAGCAGCTAGGATTTACATCTCAAATCTAGATATCACAAACTGCAAAGGACAGAACCTGTTTGTACAGACATAAGAATATATTACATTTGACAATTAAAATGTTATAGCTATATCTAATTTGTTTTTCCATTAGCTTTAACGTCTATTCTAAATTGGCTACAGTATATAATATTTAAATCAGTACCTCTCATTGCAGGATAGGCATTGAGTCCACCCCTGCATTATGTGCTCTTTTGTTCTTGAAATGAAACAGTACTCTGAGATATGTTTACAGTATAGACATCTGAAAAGATCATTTCAGTGACAATACTAAAGTTAGTATGCCACAGATTATCTGTGAAGTGTCATTATCTTTGGTGCTGTATTTTAAAAAAGAGTCATAAACCCATCATTTTTATAGGAGTAAATATTAAAAAAAAAAGACTAAGACTTAATTGATTTACAGCTTCCTCAGTAGCTTAATTTATTCTGCAATATAAAGTCATATTTGTGTATAATGGTTCATGCTTATTACCATAAATATAGAAACATAGCCGCCTTATTGTTGAGAGACTTTTTTTCTTGAATGCTTGAAGTATGTCTCAGAGCTATTATGTTCATTATGCATTCAGATATGATGGCCTTTCTTAGTAGTGGCAAAAGCATACGGTTTTGGGAGTGAGATGGAGATTATTGGAGAGATGTCTTTCTGGAGGGGAGCTAATTCTTCTCCCTCATGTACTCTATATTTGGATAATAAATCTCACCCTGTTTTTCGCTTCAGAACATTAATTACAGTTTAAAAAGAATTACAATGATTAGTTCATACCTGTGTTCTGAGATAATGCATTTGTTTATCCTCACAGGGTTTGTGATGAAATTGTGTTTGTTATAATATCTGCAATGTTTGCTCTTGGAGCAGTTTGGATTTGTCTGGGTTTTTCAAGTTATTGTCACATACCCTTCCCTATATTGTTGCCTGTCAATTTCTGGCTCCATGATGGAGTGTTACCATATAAATGTACTTTTTGCTGAGATTTTTATTGTTAGATAAACATGACGAGAACACTGGGTAATCACTGGATATTTGCTGTAACTAGTTTGTAGCCAGATTGTGAACTTTCTCCTATTGGTGGGCAGTGGCTCAGAGAAGTAATCCCTTATGGGACCACTTGAGTGAATAATGCTCACTAATGGTAGTAAACTGCTTCTGCAAGAAAATAACTAGTTCTATCAATAACTCCATTCATCTTTTATCACTAAACAAAAATGAACTTTTTTAGTTTACATTTAGCAACTCATCAACTGTCATGAGCAGCTATTATCTGTGATCAATCAAGTCCTAAAATATAGACAGACACTTTTTGTTGCTGAGTTTATGTACTTTTGGCTAAAATGCTAACTTAAATGTTTTTTAGAACTATATGATGTTTACATATAAAATAAGCACCCCGACACAGAGCTGGTATTTGGGTATGTGTTGTGCTAGCACTTTTCTGTTGGCCCCATTCCCATGGGGCCTAATTCTCCACATCCTTGCACTTCATACAGTCATCTACACCTATGGAATGTAAGGGTTAAATATTACTATTCTTTTGCACCCACTTGGTCTGGAAATACTATGTAGTGAAAAAATCAGACCTTCAACCTGATTCTCCATTATGTCTGAGCTGTGTGACCACGGACAAGTCATTAAGTCTGTCTGAGTGTGACACATGGCTAGAAAGGGTTAAACATCCTGTAAAATAAATAACCCTCAAAAGACACGTAGGGAAATAATGTTTGTGTTTTTGTGTATTTACATATGTATGACTGGGTCGACAATGTAATCAACAGTCCTTGTCTGTGCTGTATTCTGATAATTCAGAGGTCAAAAGATGATCCTATCCTTTAAATGAATTGTAAACATGGGATATCTCAGTATTCATCTCTCTTTGAAATGTACTGTGAATGGTGGAGGAACAAGCAAATGGCCTTATGTTAATTTGTATAGCTAAGTACACATGATGAACCTCCTTCAGAGTCATCCTAATTACCTTTTGTTCCCGAAGGAAATCCTAACTTGTCAAAGAGGACATGAAATTGTATAAAAGATCCTTGGGTCCTGGTTCTGTCATCTCAGATCTGTGTAGACTTCATCAGGGGAAGTTTGAGTCACAGGACTGAGGTCCCAGTTATGCTGGTATGCCCTGAATATGAGATTTGGACATTGGACTATGACCTATGAACTGAATTCTAAAGATTCCTGAAGAGAAATATCTTCAGGGTAGTTTTTGCAAGCAGTTTGCTGCAACTGATGGGTGTGGAAGTTAACTCAGGGTGAATCACTGTATAGAGAAAGCAATAGTTTGTTTGGGGGACTTGTTCCAGTTCTTAACTACCAGAGTCTTTCAGAGGTGTATAGATCCACTGACTTTGCTTTGGAAAGAGCCAGTGTGAATAACTTTGAGATGGTTTTAGATGGAATAAAAATTGTCAGGGAAATTGAACAGCCTGTGACCAAGAGGCTGTGCTTGACCAGCTTGTTGGGAAGACAGTGTTGTTGGGACAGGAATATCTCCAAATTGATTCTTTGAGTAAGCGGTCTGTGGCTCAGGTACTGAGGAAAGATTGGGTTACTGGTTTTTCAGAGCAGAACAGCTTTATGACTGAACTCATGAGGATGCAGGGGAGAACAGGCAAACTCTCACCCTTAGACACTTTGAGTTTGTTTGGTATCTTCTTAAAACATAGAAAGTCCAGTCTCTAAGGCTACGTCTACACTACAGGATAATTCCGAATTACATGAAACCGGTTTTATAAAACAGATATTATAAATTCGATTTCATGCGGCCGCACTAGGCACCGTAATTCGGTGGTGTCGTTCATGGTCCAAGGCTAGCGTCGATTTCTGGAGCGTTTACATTGTGGGTAGCTATTCCATAACTATCCCATAGTTTCCGCAGTCTCCCCTGCCCCTTGGAATTCTGGGTTTGAATTCAATTGTCGCGCGGTGGTTCGGGTAAATGTCGTCAGTCATTCCTTCCTCGGGAAAACAGCAGCAGACAATCCTTTCGCGCCTTTTCCCTGGATTCGCCCTGACAAACGCCATAGCATGGCAAACATGGAGCCCGTTCAGCTTTTTTTTTTTTTACAGTCACCGTATGTGTACTGGATGCCGCAGAGAAGGCGATACTCAGCGCTACACAGCACCATTCGTTTGCTTTTGCATGATAGCAGAGATGGTTACCAGTCGTTTTTTGTAGCGTCTACTTGCCGAGGTAAACTGGCAATGAGATGACAGTTATCTTCTCCCCCTCTGTACTGTCTACTGCTATCATGAGTGCCCCTGCTGAGATGGCCGGGGGCGCAAAAGCAAAACTGGGAATGACTCCCCGAGTCAATCCCTCCTTTATAGTTTCTAAAATAGAGTCAATCCTGCCTAGAATATGGGGCAAGTGTACTAGAGGACCAGTGTATCAGAGAGCACAGCTGCTCTGTGTCAGTATTCACAGGGGGTGCCCCTGCAACAACCCACCCGTTGCTTCCCTCCTCCCCCAACCTTCCTGGGCTACCGTGGCAGTGTCCCGCCATTTGTGTCATGAAGTAATAAAGAATGCAGAGTTTTAGTGACATAAATGAGGGGGAGGCAGCCTCCGTGCTATGACAGTCCAGGCAGAACATATCGGTGCAGGGGAGAGGAGCCCAGCATGCTGCTGCTATGATAGTCCAGGCAGTACAGAATCTTTTCTTTACACAGGAAAGGGAGGGGCTGATGAAGCTCAGCCCCAGTTGCTATGATGAAGACGAGGTTACCAGCCGTGTTACCATCTACTGGGAGTCATTCCTATTTTTACTCAGGCGCCCCCGGCCAACCTCACCTGAGCCAGCCAGGAGCCACTCACTATGAATACCCCATCTTCATAAAAGAATGGGCTGATCCGGTGACGATGGAGATCAGTCATTATTGCCACCTTCTGCCCCGGGAGGGGAGAAGAGCCGGACTACTGCTCTTCACTGCCCAGCATCGTGTCTAGCCAGCAGCATTCAGTAGACATAGAGCTGACGATTGAAGAAGGTCAAAAATACTTATTTATTTCCCTTTTCTTTCATGTGCGAGCGGATGCGCGTTGGAGAATAATGACGAGTATTCCCTGAACCACGCCGACATGTTTTTGACCCTACAGGCATTGGGAGCTCAGCCAAGAATGCAAATACTTTCGGAGACTGCTGTGGACTGTGGCGATAGCTGGAGTCCTCACTACCCCTCCCTCCGTCCCTCCATGAAGCATCCATTTTAGTCTCTGGCTTCCCGTTACACTTGTCACGCAGCACGTTGTAGCCTGGAGATTTTTTTTTCAAACATTTGGCATTTCGTTTCCCTTCTGTAACGCGAACCTCTGATAGAACAGATTTGTCTCTCCATACAGGCCAATTCAGATCCAGTATCTCCCGTACCGGTCCGTGCTGGGAGCTCTTTTTGGCGGATTTGGGCACTCATCGCCACCCGTGCTGATCAGAGCTGCATGCGGCAAACAGGAAATATAACTTCAAAAGTTTGCGGGGCTTCCTGTTTACCTGCCCCACGCGTCCAAGTTTCAATTGCTGCCAGATTGTCAGTGGTGCACTGTGGATACCTCCCGGAGGCCAATAATTGTCGATTTCCGTCCACAACTAACAAGTATTCCGGAAGTAATACTATCGATTTTAGCGTTACACCTCTCGTTTTGTAGGCAGTACAGAAATCGATTTAATAGAGCCCTTTAAATCGATTTAAAGAGCACCGTAAGGTGTACGGTACAGGCATTAAATCGACTTTAACGCCGGTTAAAAATCGAATTTAACGCGTAGTGTGGACCAGGCCTAAGTGCTAGCTGGTAGAATAGATCACAAGCAACATGCAGGAAGAGCATTGTGAAGATGTTCATTAGCACAGAGGGGCTGCAAGTTGCGTGAACACACCAAGCCAGCAAAGGAATTCCTGTGAGCAGAAGGTTTCAGTTCAGCTTTTAGGAAAAAAGGTGGCAAGGAGCGGGGGGTAATAAGTGCTGGTGATGGACCTCATTCAAAGTCATCCTAATTACCTTGTCCAAGAAACTTCCCAACTTGTCAAAGAGACGATGAAATTGCTATAAATGATCCTTGGGTCCTGATTCTGTCATCTCAGATCTGCTTAGACTTCATCAGGGGAAGTTTGAGTCGCAGGACTGAGGTCCCAGTTATGCTGGTATGCCCTGAATATGAGATTTGGACATTGGACTATGATCTATGAACTGAATTCTAAAGGAACTCTTTGCAACTACAGAGATCACCATCTCTGCTATGAATCTGAACCTCGATTAATTGAACTATATGTATAACCTTTTAACCATACTCTCTCTCTCTCGTTTTTTAATAAATTTTAGTTTAGTTAATAAGAATTGTCTGTAGTGTGTATTTGGGTAAGAGCTGAAACATTCATTAGCCTGGGAGGTAATGTGTCCGACCCTCTGGGATTGGTAGAACCTGTTCTTGTATGTGTTTGAAATAAAGATTTACAGAAATTTTCATCGTGTTTGATGTGGGTACCTGGATGGAGACCTGAGGCTGGATCACTTTAAGGGAACTGTGTTGTTTGGACTTCTGAGTAACCCAGAAGGCAATAAAGAAGCTGTTTTATGCTGGCTTAGCAAATCTATCCACCAGCTTTATGGGGATTGTCTGCCCCATTCTTTACAGTTCACCCTAATTGAGTGACCACAGCTGGCTCCCCATTGAGACCTCGGTCACACTCGGTCTGTACATTGGGGATAATAAAAAATCCCCTATAGGGTTGTTATGAGAATAAATCCATTAATCTTTGTGAGGTGCCCAGATACCACTGGTTTCAGAGTAGCAGCCGTGTTAGTCTGTATCCGCAAAAAGAACAGGAGTACTGTGGGACCTTTGAGACTAACAAATTTATTTGAGCATAAGCTTCCATGGGCTTATGCGCAAATAAATTTGTTAGTCTCTAAGACGCCACATGTACTCCTGTTCTTTTTTCAGATACCACTGTGATAGGCATATAAATACCAAGATAAATAAAGTAAAAACACCATGGCATTTTCCATAAAAATACTGGTTTTCCCCAGCGTCCCTGGTAAAAATGGACATCACTTACTGTTGTGTAGTGTACTAGATGTTGTTTGTCACATGCCAAACATCAAAGGTGGCTACCTTCCTCTGTTGTTATATGTAACTTACATAACTGATGAAGGATTTTAGGTTCCTTCATAATGAAAGGTGCACCTAAGTGTAAAATATTATAAGACTATAGACATTTAGAAACACACTCTTAAATAAGATCTTAAAGTTATATTTTAGTATATTAAATGTATAAGTTAAGGCTAAATTCTGTTTTCCAATATCCATGTGCAACCTTATAGATTTCTGTGAATAACTGAGAACAGATATTGGGCCTTAAAGTTTTTCTTAAATACTTGTGAGAACATCTGCATGTAAAAACAGGTGTGCCTGCCAATCTCTGTTCATTTCAAAGTGTATATTAAAGCAAACAGCAGAATGGTGACATCTGAAATAGTACAACTGCTGCTCTGCTATCTTTAGACACAGCTCTGGGAAAGAGTGGAATGAGGGAGGAGGGAAGGCATGAGTGCTGAGGAGGGGGCAGTATAATAGTTTGGCTGTCTATATTTCTTAGCAGGTGGGTTGGATGAGTGCTGCTATTACTTCCCTGACAAAGTATTGGTTTTTAGCTCAGATGGTTATATGTCTGAAGTATTGGTTGTTCTTTATCATAATGATACACCAGAAGATAGAGTTCCTGGAGCTACCACAGTATTAGGTGGCAAAATCCACTTGAACATGGAGTTTGAGGAAATGAAACTCTGTAATTTGTCTTTCCTCTCCGCTCCTGCAACCCGCATGACCTAGTAGTCATAAATGTTAGCAGATTTTGTATCATGGTGGTTGGGTGATCTGCTGTTACATAAAAAATATGAACACTGTTTATTTCTCTGCAGTGGAGATGGAGGGGCTGCTTTTTCTCATACGCTGGTTTTATAATGGTATAACTGAGTTGACTTCAGTGGAGTTACCCCTGATTTTACTGCCATGTGAAAAGAAGATCAGGACCTGAATGTATTATAGAAACTAATTCCTTTGGCCACTAATGAAGATGAAGGAAGGCTCAGTTTTAAGCAATGCCAGAAAAATAAAAAATGTGCTCTAAAAATGTCAAGTGTATTGTAAAAGAAATGAATTCCTGATCACTGTGAGCTTGATAGTCTTCAGGTCTACAGTAACTGAAAATAACAGCTATGACTGGTGATGGTGAGAATGTAAAGGTGACCATTTATAGTAAGAGCAGGGAATGAGCCAATGATGATTCAGTCAGATGTTTCTGTTCTGTTGAAACTAATGAGAAATGGATGTTTAATATAGCCCAAGATGAATATGCTTTCTGTTCAGTGATATTTTTTATGAAATGTTATAGGTGATCAGTTTCTTTTTGTTGATGAACTACTTTTATGGTTTTGAAAAAAAATTACGAAGTATTTCCTTTAGAAATACAGACTCCTGCTGTGTATGTGCATTAATGTTTTCCATTAACATTTTGTAAAAATTCAGGGCCAGAACTTGTGACTCCATTGACTTCAGTATAGCTATATCAATTTAAACCACCTGAGGTTCTGCCTCTCAGAGTACACTTGGTTCTAATTTTCCATTACAACAAATGAATAATAGCTATTGATGTTAGTGAGAGTTGTTTATGTGAAGCCTGGGGTAGGCAAACTTTTTTGGCTCAAGGGCCACATTGGGATTGCAAAACTTGCATTGGGAGGGCCGGGTAGGGAAGGCTGTGCCTTCTCAAACAGCCTGGTCCCTGCCCCCTCCCACTTACCGCCCCCTGACTATCCCCCTCAGAATCCCCGACCCATACAACCACCCCTGCTCCTTGTCCTGTAACTGCCCCCAGGACCCCACCCCCATCTAACCCCTCTTGCTCCCAGTCCCCTGACTGCTCTGACCCCTATCCACACCCCCGCCCCCTGACAGGCCTTCCGGGACTCTGATGCTTATCCAACCACTCCTCCTCCCTGACCGCCCCCAGAACCCCTGTCCCTGACGGCCCCCTACCACCCCACCCAACCCCGCCCTTCCTGACTGCCCCTCGGGACCTCTGCACGCATTCAACCACCCTGTTCCCTGCCCTCTGACCACCTCAACCTCTATCCACGGAAAAAAAAAACCCTTTTTTTTTTCCGGGGCTTTTTCCCTGGGTTTCCCCTTGACTGCCCCCCCAGGGGGACCTTTTCTTTTTCTGCCCCCCTTAAAATCTTAAAAAAAAACCCTGGCCCCAAAAGCCCTTTTGGCCCCCCCCCCCCCTTACCATGGGCCAATTAGGGAGCGGGGGCGCCCCATTTTGGTTTTTTCTTTTTTGGCCAGTCATTTTTTGGCCCAAACCACCCAACCCCCCCACCCCCCACTGGTCACCACTTTGCCTCGGGCAGGAAAGTTGTTGCCAAATTCCCACCCGCCCGGGGGGAAAAACACTTTGGGGCCCGAATTCCGGTGGGCATGGCTTGTGGGGGGAAGGGGGGGGGGGCCAGGGGGCTTTAGCCCTTTTCCCCTGGGGCCCGGATTTTTTTCAAGGGGGGCCCAAAGCGGGCAGGACCAAGGGGTCCCCATTTGGGGGGCCCGTTTAGTTTGGGGGGCCACCTCTGGGTGTAAAAAGGCCCCCTTTTTTTGCAGGAACAAGGACACCCATTGTTTTCCTGATTTTTTTCTGGCAGGAAACAATTTTCATGTGGTTTTGTGTGGTTGGGAACCCAAATAATTTAAACCTTTATTCTCCAAAAAAAAAAGCAAACAAAAAGGGAAGGTTCCTGTGGCACCTTTAGGGCTTAAAAAAACAGGTGTAAAAATTTGAGGGGCATTAAAGGCCTTTTTTCGTGGTGAATTTACCCAGCTTTTGTCCAAGGGGCTTGGGGGTTCTTACGAAAGTGGGTTTTTTATTTTTCCACCCCGGAGGGGGAAAGCTATTGCTTTCCCCCAAAATTTAAATATCTTTTTTTTGTTAAGGGGTCTGTAAGGTTTTTGGGGGCCCCCAACAGGGAAAAAACTTTCTTTTTTGTTGCTTTTTTAAAAAACAAAGAATTTGGGGCCAGGTAACAGGCCCACGTTTCTCCCCCACTTAACGGATTAAAATTAATCGGGTGGAATTAGTAAAAATCGTGGTTTATTTAAAACTTGTGGGTATTATTTTAAATTTTTTTTCGATTTTATTTTCATGCGGGGCCCAACAGGTAGGGCAAACAAGTAAATTTTTTCGGGCGGCGTTGTTTGCGGGGTTCCCCATTTGTTTCCCAAAGTGAGGGCCTAAACGTCGGAATTTTTTTTCGAAAAAAGCGTTTGGGGCCCCATTGTTTGTGGGGTTAGGGGCCCCTCTTTTTTCCGTAGGCTAATTTCTCCATACTGGTTTTTTTTTTCCTTTTTTGCCCCAGTTTCTTTCCCCCGCCCCCACCCCCTTTGGGGGGAGGAAAATTTCTGGGGTTTGAAAAATTCATTATATGGTCGCGAGGGTTGGTTTTTTCTGGGTTAAAAATTGTTCGTCCAGGTTTTCAAGTCATTTTCCTTTTCCTCCCGGCGATAAAAAAAAACATTTTTCAAGGCTGGGGACAAAATGCTTCCTTTCGGCGGCCGTTTTTTTCCCGATTTTTTTTCTTTTTTGCCCCCCTTTTGGGGGGGCAAATTGACCGGCCCCATTAGGGGGGGGGTGCACCGTGTGGGGAAAAAGCCCCCTCATTTGGGAGGGCAAGCGCGCGTTCAAAGGCTTTTTTTTTTTTCCACCCCGGGTCCAATACTGTTTGTTATCTACTGGGGGGATTTGGGCCGCGCAATGGGTGGGGACCAAAGAAAGGGCGTTTTAAACTCCAAAGCGGCTTTACAACACAGGGGGGCAGGCATGTTTCAAAAAACCTTTTTGGGGGGCTTTTTGCATTTGGAATGGATGAAAGGAAATAGGTGGTTTTACCGGTCGTTTTTTTTCTGTTTTTCCGGGTTTTACCGGTTCTTTACTTGCCGGGGAGGTAAACAAAAACTGGCAATTTTCTGAAATTGAACGGTTTTTAGTTCTCCTCCCCCTCTGTTTTATGTCCGGTTGCTATTTTTTTTTTTCGCATTTGTAGTCCATGAGTTGCGCCCCCCTGGGCTGGGAAAAATTGACCGGGCTGGGGGGAAAAAAAGGGTCGGGCAAAAAAAGCAAAAAAAAAGCCAAAAAAATGGGGGGACTTGGAAAACTTTTTTTTTTCCTGAGTTCAAAATTTTTTCCCCCTCCCCTTTTGGGTTTTGTAAAAAAAAATTGAGGAGTTTCCCAGTCTTGCCTTTTGGCTAGGAATTTAGGGGGCAAAAGTTGTTAGCTTAGAGGGGGGACCCCCAGTATGAATCAGCAGAGCCAACCCCCCCAAGGCTTGCTCTTCCATTGTTTTGCAGTTATGTTTCCACTAAAAACCCAGGTGCGGGGTTTGCCCCTTTTTTTGCAAAAAAAAATGCAAAAAAACCCCCCCCAAACCCCGGCTGGGGCTTTCCCCCTTCTCCCCCCCCCAAAACCTTTTCTCCTGGGGGGGGGCTTTTTACCGTGGGGGGCCTAAGTTGTTTTGTTTTTCCCCCCCCCATTTTTGTTTTTCTGTTCCATGAAAAAAAGTTTAATTCAAAAGGTGAAATTGTGGCAGGGGGGATTAAAAGAAAAAACTGTCGAAGGGGACTTGTTTAAGTTTTTGAGATAATAAAATTCGAGGGGGGGGAGGGGGCAAAGGGCCTTTTTTTTTTTCCCGGGCGGGGGGGGGGCTTTTTTTTTGAACAAGGTTTCCAGGCAGGAATAACATTTTTAAAAGCGGTGTTTAAGGGGGAATGAAACAGGGAGGGGAATGGCCCCCAGGGCATTTTGGCTTTGCTTGGCTATGGGGGGGGGGACCCAGGTTTTTTCCAGGGGCAGTAACAAGGGAAAATTTCTTTTTTTTTACCCAGGAAAAAAGGGGAAGGGGGGGGGCTGATTGAAAAGCTTTTCCAGCCCCCCCCAGGGTTTTATGCTATTTGGATTGAAGGAACCAAGAAAGGCTGTTAACTACCCCTATGTTTTCATGTTTATTACTGTCTTTTTTCTTTTAACTCGGAGTACCTGGGGGGGACCAGAAAAATTTTTCCCAATTTTTCCCCCCCATTTTTTACCCCATGGAGCCCAACTCGGGGGGCGCCCAGGAACAGGGCCAGTTTTCAGCCATCCTGAACCGGCCCAGGCCATTGGCGGAAGGGATCACTTTTCCCAAAACCCACTGGGGCTTTTGGATTATTTGGGTCTACCAAGTTAGAAACCAAAATTGACATTCAGATTTCATTGCAAAATTTCTTTCCAATTTTCTTTTTTTCCCCCAACCCCACGGAGGGAAAGGGGGGAGGAAGAAAAGGGCGGGGATACTTGCCCTCTTTTTCGAACTTTGCTTTGCCAGCAAATGTTTTGTTCTTTTACCCAGCATGGGAGCCATTTCCAAGTTTTTTTAACCAGTAATTTTCAGGAGTTTGACATGGCTGGGGAACGTGGGATAGCTGGAAAGGAAGCCCCCTCCCTCCCTCCAGTGAGCGAAAAAACTTTATTGATTTCTTTTCCCTTTTTTCTTTACACTGTCATGCTTCGGTGGGGGGGGGGGAAAGAAAATTTGAAAGGGGGAAAGGCTTTATTTTTTCCCCTTTTGAACCCCCACGGGCCCAAAGGACAACTGTTTGTTTTGGGAATAAACCTTTAACCCAGCGGATCAACAATTTGGGAGGAGTCCAAGTATCCCAAGGGGGAATGGGTCCAAAACTTTAGCTTTTTCCAGGGATTTGGGAAAAACTTTTGCTTTCTTTGTTTGCGATCTCGTTTGTTTGGGGAATTTCTCAGGGCTGGGGGGACTGGGGAGGGTTCCCCCTCTCAGTTCCCTACCCCCCCTTCTTCCCCTTTTCCCCGTCCTCCAATCTCTGTTTGAGGAGCGTTTTCTCCCCATTTCCTTTTGGCTTTCTTGGTTTAACCCGCTTTTTCCCTTTCCCCTTGGTCCCTGGCAAGCCAAAAAACTTGGTGTGTTAGGCCTTGGGAGATTTTTTTTTTCAAAACCGGCTTTTTGGGGGCATTTTTCGGTCTTTCTTTCTAAACGGAAGAGCTTCCTCTCTTCTCAAAAACAGGATTTGTTTCTTTCCCCTTAAAGCGATTCTTCTTTTCTTTCTCTCTTCTTTATCTTTTCTTCCTTTCTTTTTTCTCTTAAACTGGGAGGGCTTTCTTCTTTTTTCTTCTTTCTTCCTTTCCGGGGACTTTTTTTTGGCTTCTTCTTCTTTTTTTCCTCTTTGCTTTGATTTCTTTTTTTTTCTCTTTCTTTTGGGGCTCTCAAACAGGAAAATCTTAAATTTCTTCAAAAAAAAGTTTTCTCGGGGCTTCTTTCTCTCCTGTCTTCTTTACTTCTTTGGCCCCGTCGCTTCCGAGTTTCTTCAGGATCTTCTTCTGCCCCCCCCCCTCCCCTCTCCAGGGAAACAACCGGGTCACACAGTGGTTCCCCCTCCCCAATTAAACCAAAAAAGGTCGCGGGGACGGGGCCGGGGACCAATGTCCCGGCGGCAGTCCGAGGTAGAGGCCGGGCCAGAGCGGGCTAGGGGCACGTAAATGCGGATTTTGTTACATATCCGGAATTTTAAGAACTGGCGATGGCTACGTCCAACACTGAACCGTAATCTCGATAGGGAAGATCGAAGTTTAGCGGCTACGGGCCTCAAATCCGTTTTTTAGGAGAACAGAAAGGCGATGTTATAAGAGCCTGTATACGAGATAAAGGGGCGTTTTGTGAATTTAGCGCTACTCCTCTCGTCGGGGAGGAGTACAGAAATCGATTTAAAGAGCCCTTTATATCGATATAAAGGGCGTTGTAGTGTGGATGGGTACAGCGTTAAATCGATTTAACGCTCTTTAAATCGATTTAAACACATAGTGTAGACCAGGCCTAACATGGCTATCCCTCTGATACTTAACTTATCTCATAATCACTGACATTATGTTCTGGCAACACAAGGATAAGTAGATTGCCATGATTATGGAGCAAAAGCATGATGGACTGTAATGTCACAATAGACTGATGTCTGATAATCAGTTCTGATCTATTGAGCAGTTATGAAATTCCACACATACAGTATATATGGTACACAATAAGGTCTGTAAGGCATATTCTAAAAATTTACTACGAAATGTGAGTTTGGTTCATTCTTTTTTAATTAAAAATATCAAGTACAACAGAAAAGACATTACAGAGGTATTATACAGGTAAAATAAATAAAAATAAAATACAAATGCCAGGTCTTTTCCCAAAGGTTTTTTAAAGCTATTTTTTTGTTTGTCTTTTTACATTAGAATTTTTTCACTTTGTGTGCCCTGTTTTTGCTGGAGGCAATTTGAACAATTGTTAGGGAAGGAAACGTCAGACGGACTATTGTTTTTTTGTTGTTTTTCATTAATATTTAACTTAAACTCATGAAGAAGACTTAGAAGAAAAGTTCTGATAAAGATTCTAACACCTTTGTCCCTTCAGTTGAGGTCAGCAGATTTTTTAGTTACCTAATGAGTCAACTGAGGGGAAAAAGTTAGGTAGGACTTGATCTTTCTGATATTGCTAACATAAAAAACAAGCAGGAAAAGAAACTTTACAAAAACTTTTATTATATATTGTAAAGGAGCAAATAAAATTTCAAGATTTTTTTCCTCTTTACAGGTCACCTTTAACAATAATTTATTTAATCTGTATAGCACAGTCAAGTCTAGCAGACTCTCCACAAGTGAGGTTCCCTCATGGATTTATAGAAGTAGCATGCATTCTTACAAAGGATTAATACTTACTCTTGATCTTATCATATAGTTTATCCCTCAACAAAGCTTTTCTTGTTTTGCATTGAAAAGGCAGTCATATTTAGAACTACTTCCACGACTCTTAAAATGCTTGCAGAATGTAACAAGCACACTTAACCAGGACTGCCTCCTTTTAGTTTTTGTAGGGGAATACTTCCCGAAACCAGGGGGAACAAACTCTCTTCTTGGCAGGGTTTCCATTTCACTCACACAGCCTTTCTCACTTACTAGTAGAAAACGTATTTTCCAGCGTTTGTCTGTAGCATACGAAGTCACACTCTCCCTTCCCCCACCCTCCCACATTCATGCAAATCAGTCTTTTATAAACTTCCCATGCAAAAGAGGAAGAACAGAATGCTAACTCTTATTGGATCGCAGTGCCTTCCCAAGCTAATATGGGGTCACATTGCAGAGACACTTCTTGCTAAACTTTCACAAACATAAGGGTAACTGTAAATAAGCCAAACATACAGATAAAACATTCTAACACTGAACATAATATCCATTATTAAATAAGTGTCTATTTCTTCTAGTCGAGTTTCTCTTGGGTACTTACTTACCTCAACTGAAGGGAAGAAATGTGAGCATAAAATCTGCTGAGTATCATGTAACTCACACTATACTCTCTTACTGGAGCATGTTGCTGGCTGCTAGCAAGTGTGTCTTTGAGCTATAGGCAATCATAGGGCTCCTTGAAGTGGAGGGACATGGTAGCCACCTTTCATTCACACTAAATGAGGAAGTTATTAAATGGCCTGAAGTAATAGCTGAAACAATGGAAGCCACTGACCAGGAGTGGGGTAGTGTATACTCCAAAATAAAAACCTTGGAAGAGAACGAAAAAAAGTGCCATCGTGGCTAAACAACAAAGTAAAAGAAGCAGTGAGAGACAAAAAGACATCCTTTAAAAAGTGGAAGTTAACTCCTAGTGAGGAAAATAGAAAGGAGCATAAACTCTGGCAAATTAAGTGTAAAAGAGTAATAGCAATTTTTTTTTTAAGTATCTCAGAAGCAGGAAGCCTGCTAAACAACCAGTGGGCCACTGGCCGATCGAGATGCTAAAAGAGCACTCAATGACGATAAGGCCATTATGAAAAAACTAAATAAATTATTTGCATCTGTCTTCATGGCTGAGGATGAAGGAAATTCCCAAACCTGAGCCATTCCTTTTAGGTGACAAATCTGAGGAACTGTCGCAGATTGAGGTGTCATTAGAGGAGGTTTTAGAACAAATTGATAAACTAAACAGTAATAAGTCACCAGGACTAGATGGTATTCTAGTTTTGAAGGAACTCAGATGTGAAAGTGCAGAACCACTAGCTGTAGTTTGTAACCTATCATTTAAATCAGCTTCTGTACCAAATGACTGGAGGATAGCTAAAGTGACATCAATTTTTAAAAAGGGCTCTAGAGGTGATCCCAGCAATTACAGGTCGGTAAACCTAACTTCAGTATTCGTCAAACTGGTTGAAACTATATTAAAGAACAAAATTGTCAGACAGATAGATGAACATGATTTGTTGGGGAAGAGTCAACATGGATTTTGTAAAGGGAAATCATGCCTCACCAATCTACTAGAATTCTTTGAAGGGGTCAAAAAGCATGTGGACAAGGGGGATTCAGTGGATATTGTGTACTTAGATTTTCAGAAAGCCTTTGACAGGGTCCCTCACCAAAGGCTCTTAAGCAAAGTAAGCTGTCATGGGATAAGAAGGAAGGTCCTCTCATGGATTGGTAACTGGTTAAAAGATAGGAAACAAAGGGTAGGAATAAATGGTCAGTTTTCAGAATAGAGAGCAGTAAATTGTGGTGTCCCTCAGGGGTCTACTCATCATATTAATAAATGATCTGGAAAAAGGGGTAAACAGTGATGTGGCAAAATTTCCAGATGATACAAAACTACTCAAGATAGCTAAGTCCCAAGCAGACTGCAAAGAGTTACAAAAGGCTCTCACAAAACTGGGTGACTGGGCAACAAAATAACAGATGAAATTCAATGTTGATAAATGCACATTGGAAAACATAATCCCAACTATACATATAAAATGTTGGGGTCTAAATTAGCTGTTCCCACTCAAAAAAGAGATCTTGGAGTCATTGTGGATAGTCCTCTGAAAACATCCACTCAATGTGCAGCAGCAATCAAAAACGCGAACAGAATGTTGGGAATCATTAAGAAAGGGATATATAAGATGACACAAAATATCATATTGCCTCTGTATAAATCCATGATATGCCCACATCTTGAATATTGCATGCATATGTGGTTGCCCGATCTCAAAAAAGATATATTAGAATTGGAAAAGGTTCAGAAAAGGGCAACAAAAATGATTATGGGTATGGAACTGCTGCCATATGATAAGTGATTAATAAGACTGGGACTTTTCAGCTTGAAAGAGAGATGACTAAGGAGCATATGCTAAAGGTCTATAAAATCATGACTGGTATGGAGAAAGTAAATAGGGAAGTTTCAGGTTTCAGTGGTAGTGCTAGTCTGTATCAGCAAAAAAGACCAAGGAGCACTTACGGCACCTTAGAGACTAACAAATTTATTTGGGCATAAGTTTTCATGGGCTAGAACCCCCACTTCATCAGATGTATGAAGTGAAAAATATAGGAACAGGTATAAATACATGAAAGGATGGGGGTTTCCTGAGGTCAGTCTTGCGAGATAAATCAATTAATAGCAGGATACTAAGGGAGGAAAAATAACTTTTGAAGTGGTAAGAGAGTGGCCCATTACAGGCAGTTGACAAGAAGGTGTGAGGAACAGTAGGGAGAAATTAGTATTGGGGAAATTAAGTTTAGGTTTTTTAATGACCCAACCACTTCCAGTCTTTATTCTGGGCTAATCTGATGGTATCCAGTTTTTAAATTAATTCCAGTTCTGCAGCTTCACATTGGAGTCTGGTTTTGAAGTTTTTTTGTTGAAGAATTGCCACTTTGAGGTCTGTTATTTATTTATCTCGTTAGACTGACCTCACACTTGGTAAAGCAACCCCCATCCTTTCATGTATTTATACCTGCTCCTATATTTTTCACCTCATACATCTGATGAAGTGGGTTCTAGCCCACAAAAGCTTATGCCCAAATAAATAGGGAAGTGTTATTTACTCATTCTCATAACACACAAACTAGGAGTCATCAAAAAAAAATTAATAGGAAGCAGGTTTAAAACAAACAAAAGAAAGTATTTTTTTCACACAATGTACAGTCAACCTGTGGAACTCCTTGCCAGATGTTGTGAAGGCCAAGACTATAACAGGGTTAAAAAAAGAACTAGATACTTTCATGGAGAATAGGTCCATCATGGAGGATAGGTCCCTAGCCTCTGTTTGCCAGAAGTTGGGAATGGGCGACAGGGGATGGATCACTTGATGATTATCTGTTTTGTTCATTCCCTCTGGGGCACCTGGCACTGGGAACTATCAGAAGACTGGATACTGGGCTAGACGGACCTTTGGTCTGATCCAGTATGGCTGTTCTTATGTTCTTATGGCAAGGCCTGAGTAGAAGATGACCCTGAGGAGTTTTCCTGGAGGCTGATTACAAATGCAAGGGCTGCAGCATTGATGTGTTTGTGGCTGTCTTTCCACATGTGTATGAGAGGAACCAGAAGGTGAGCAGACACAGAACTAGTGTGAGTGGTCCTGACACGAAGCTGAGAGAGACAGCATCTTTTGGGCAGAGTATTGGTTGGAAATGCAGGACTGGACATCCAGGGCTAGGGAATTGCCTCCTGTTGGATGTTCCTACTGTTATTTTCCTCAGTGGCCAACACCTGCGGCATGATCCAAACCCAATTTACCTCGGTGTGACATTGGATAGGTCATTAACCACTTGAGGAAGATGGCAGCCAGTCAGCACTCAGAACTATCTGCTCAGAAAATTGGCCAATTCAACCTGGGGTGTGAGCACCCAGATGCTTAGATCATCAGCCCTTGCCCTCTGCTATTCAACAGCAGAGTACTGTGCTCCTGTCTGGTGTCGCTTGTCTCACACGAGGCAGGTCAATGTAGAGCTTAACAAAGCTATGCGTATTGTTACCAGGACTTTATGGGCAACTCCATTGCAGTGGCTACCGATACATAGCAACAGAGCAACCGTCCCACATTTGCCATGAAAAGGCCTGTGTCACACTGCTGGCTAAGATCCACGAGACTAGCGACCCACCATTGTACACAGACCTCTTTGACTATCAACCAGCTCGCTTGTCTTCTAGATGCCCTTTATGGTCATTTATGCCACCACAGATGATGGTGGAATCTACTTGGTGCAACGAGTAGTCAGTGACGACAGTCATTAATCATTCTATCATCACGGACCCAACCTTCTGTCTACCAGGTTTTGATCTGCCAAGCCACCTGTGTTAATCTCTGAATCAGTTTTGAACAGGACAGGGCAACCGTGCGGCCAGTATCTTTAAATGGAGGGTTTCTAATGACTCGCAATGCAGCTGCGGTCAACTTCAGACTGTGTCGCATATCATTGTCGAGGGCCCACTTATTTATTTCAACAGCAGACTACTGGCTCTCCACCTGGCTGATGACGACGCCATTAAATGGCTGGGCACATTATGCATAAGCCAGTGACTGTGTTCAGAGAAACAGGACTTTGTGTAAATTCTTTGTAAAACAGGATTGCGCCAAATAAATACTTGATTGGGTGTAATCAATTTATCCTGCTAACAGAAACAGCCCAGCACGGGCCTGAATATTGGCTAACTGCTCAACCCCAAGAGGCAACAATGCTATTGACTTGAGACCATTATGGCCTATTCAAAAGATGACTACTCAGAGCTATTAAAAAGCATGCTTTGTATTGATTTTTTTTCTTTCATGTATTTAAACATATTGTTAAGCAGTCTACCCTCAAATGTCTAACCTACCTTAACATTCCTATAAGTTAGGAACATAGGATATAGAAATTGCCTTACCAAATCAGATGAGTAATCAACTAGGCCAGTATCCTGGCTCTGACAATGATTGCTGTTTGATTCAAACGAAGGTGAAGGAAGGTGTATTGGACAATGATGGATAATCTGTTCAGTTTCTTGAGAAGCTCTATCAGCTAATGTAGCACTGAAACAATACATTTTCTATCCATTACATTATTTTATTCTATCCAATGTAAATGTGGATATTTTCCATATAAATATTTAATCCTTTTTTGAATCCTACTAAGTTACTGGCCACAATGGTATCTTGTGTTAAAAATAAATCTTTTATCAGTGTTAAATTTGTTGGCTTTCAAATTGTTGAAAAATGTTCTAAAGATTTTAAATATTTATTTTTAAATTACTGCTGCTAGCTGATTTAGAAAGAACAGACCAAAGAGCCAAGTACCTAATGTTTTCATTGCACCTACACATAGGACATTGAGGCCACTAACAGCAATATAATTACTCCTAAAGTGTGTGTACTGTGGTACACAGTCCTACTGTGATTACTAAAATCTACAGACCTGAGATGATAAAGATGACACAGTATATTTGTCTATAAATCAGAATTATATGTTTGTATATCACTTGCCTAGACGTGTATGTTTCTGAAATTATGCTGAACAGTTTGTCCTTGTCTATACTTGCAATTTAACCATGATTGGCACTTTTTTTTTCTTTTGGGATTATTTTTTTTCTCTACATGTTCTTTTACCTTAAGAATGCCAAAGCTGATCTTCCCTGATTTGCTGGAGGACCTTCTAAATGTCTTAGAAACTTTACTGTGGGCTCTAAAACCAAACTGAAGAGGTGGGCAGAGAGGAAGTTAAACCTTTAACAAAGGCATCCTTACTCCAAAATGTTGGTTATTATAGTTAAATATGGGTTAACAAAAACAAATGAAAACTAGAGCTTTCAAGCAACCAGACTTAAAGAATCCTTCCCCACTCAATTGGTCAGTTTCAGTCTCTGGGTTCCTGTGATGTCACTATTGTGCTAGTTCTCCGGATGTTAGTGCCCATCACACAGACAGGACCTGACTTTCTAACATAAAGAACAAGGAGGAAAAAAACTTTGTTCTGGGAGGGGGAAAAAACATATTCTTTATGCCTCACAAAAAAGCAAAACTGAGTACCCGCCCATTCTTTCCTTGTAACACTAGGGATGGATTCAATCTGAGGACTTGATCACTGTTTGTTGCTGACCACTCCACTGCTGTCCATGGTGAGCAGCTCTAAAATCCACAAAATGAGGCATGCAAAGAGTTAAGGCTGAAAATACAGTGAGATATTGTTTTATTAATTACATGACCTCAACTACTGTATAAGGCTTCCCCAGAACGGGAGGGATCTTGCAGCCTAGCTAGGCACAGCAGAAAGACTCCAGGAGGGGGAGTGTCAGGTTTTACTGTGAGCCTTGTTTTTGCTACTCCTTGTGTTTTGTAAAAGTGACTTCTCTAAGTTACAGTGTGTGTATTCTTCTGTTTATGTATTGGCTTTGAGCCAAAGTTCTTTAGGGGTTGATTTTTATTGCGGTGTTTTCAGACTCGCTGACAGGTCAAATCTGGAGGAATGGGAGGGAAAAGGTTTTGGGTAATACACTGGCTGTGAGGGAGGCGGAGGGCACTGAGCTTAGGCTTTCAGTGATTTGCAGTGAGTAGGGTCCCAGGAAGAGCAGAGGGCAATCTCAGCCACTGTGCATTGCTCCTGCAAGTGGAGATGATTCTGGCAGTAGATGTCCTGCTGACCTTGGTGCTGAGTAGCTGTGGTTCCTGGGGACAAGGCTTGCCGGTAAGATACAAGGAGGGAGGATAACCTACCCGTTTTGCTTCTACCCATTCCCCATCAAATGGAGTTGAAGAGCTTTTCACTCCAATCTATGCAAAAGGTGACTGATTCTTTGTGCACTAGAAAGGGATGGATGTCACAGAGTGGGTGGTGACAGCTGTGTAACCGTCCTCCCTGTGTGAGTGGGACACTGCCTTGAGTCTGCAGGGTCTGCTCCCAGCTCCTATTAGTCAGTATATTTGTTTCCCTAAATTAACGGGGAGGGGGAGTTGTCATTTCCTTTCCCAAAAATACCTGTTGATAGTCACAGGGAAGGAGAGGAAGAATTTTCAAAGAGAGGGTATTGTATGTGTATGACAGGCATAAAAGCAGGCTGTGCTCCTGCTCAGTAACTTCTGACTGTCAAATCGTTCCCAAAAGAAACCAATGTCCTATCTCCAAAAATGGCTAGCATCAGACGTTTCAGTCAGGTGAAAGAAACCTAGCAGTAGGTAGATGTTGGATAATATACTCACTATGAAGGTCTCATCCGAACCCTCAGCCTCATAGAGATTGGTTTAAACCCCAAAGCATGAGGATTTATATCCTTTCCCATACTTTTTTTTTTTTAATAGCTGCTCCTAAAGACATCGAGGCACAACAGTACCTCAAAAACCTGACTCCAGATAATTTTAGGCCTCACAATTCCCTAAAATCTACTAGATTAATAGGTGGCATTTCTTTGGTTCTGGCTGTCTGTATGTGGGTTGGTTGTGTTTTCATTCAGACTCTGACACTCTGCATTGGTCTATTGCACAGTGCTTAGATGCCATTCAACGCCATGTTAAAAGGTGTACATTTGAAATGAAAACTTTTTACTAGCAGGCAACATTGCACATTGTTAGGATCTTCTCTTCTGGGTCAGTGCTGTTAAACTGGAAGATAGTCTGTCGTGTCTAGGCATCATTAGTCACAGAATGTCATCGTGGCACTACAACTTTGTTATTAAAAGGACATGTAAAATGCAGAATGAAAAAGAAAAAAAGTAAGATAGCGATGTCGCTTTTTACTTCAGTCCATCCTCATTCTGCAAACTAGCAAACACAGACCAGCATATTTATAGAGTTCGAATCTTGTAGAAATGATTGAAACGATATAAAGGTGCACCGCTGTCACTTTCTGAGGGAAATACATACATTATAGTATGTCTTTAATTTTTTAAAATTAATCTTTATATATCTTATATGGATTTTTCTTCTCCTCCATTGATGTTTGAGTCTTTGTAGCAAGGAGAAGTTGACCAGCCTTCAAGGGAAACTGTTAAACAGATTATACATCTGGTGGGATATTTTTATTTATGTGACGCAACCTGTGTTTTTAAAAGAGCAATAATTTTATTCTCTAATTTATTTCAGTTTTAGAAATTTTAGACAGTGCATGTAACTACTGTATAGTATGTACATAATTTTCAGGCAGAAGCATGATTTTGTTTCAAGTTAATGCTGTCTCTTTAAAGCTGGGATTTTAATATGTTGAGAGTATAGCGATTTTCTATCTTTAGAGTAGATCTGTCTGCATTCAGTTTGTTTTATTTTAATGCTCTTTTTTTCTTTCTTACAGTCTATTAAATGTGGCTTTGAAACTGGTATGTATAAATAAAATGGATCTCTTTACGCTGTTAAAAGGAGGTACCTAATTAAAAATAGCTGATCTGTGATTATTCAAACACTCAGTAACTGACTATAGGCGGGGAGTTATATGTTCTATCAATTTTCATAGCTTAGGGTGACCAGATGTCCCAGTTTTATAGGGACAGTCTCGATATTCAGGTCTTTCCATTTTGTCGTATATAGGTACCTATTAGCTATTACACATACACACACCAATCCTGATTTTTCACACTTGCTATCTGGTCACCCTAGCCTGGCTCCATCAACGTTTGGGCCCCAGGCCCCGTGCTTTGGGGTACCCCGTGCCATGGGCTGGCAATGGGGGTGCTCTCACCTCGGGGACACCCCCCCGCCCCCGTGTCCCTGTGGGCTGCGGAAAGTCTCGGCAGAGGCACGGTACCTCTGCAGGCTGCCTCTGTCCCAGCTCTCCGACCCCAGCGCTCACGCGGCTCCCAGCCCATTCATTGGTCGGGGACCAGGGCCAATGGGCGCTGTGGGGGGCGGTGCCAGGGCTGCCTGGCTGCACCTCCACAGCAGGGATGGGGCGGGAGCCACTGGGGCAGAGACCAGCTGGAGTCTCTCGCTGTCAGACACAGCTGGGGGGCACAGGCAGAGAGAGCAGCAGTCTGTCACTCTCAGACAGAGACACAGACACAGCTGGGGGGGCACAGGCAGAGAGAGCAGCAGTCTGTCACTCTCAGACAGAGACACAGACACAGCTGGGGGGGGCACAGGCAGAGAAAGCAGCAGTCTGTCACTCTCAGACAGAGACACAGACACAGCTGGGGGGCACAGGCAGAGAGAGCAGCAGTCTGTCACTCTCAGACAGAGACACAGACACAGCTGGGGGGCACAGGCAGAGAGGAGCAGCAGTCTCTCACTGTCAGACAGAGAGACACAGACACAGCTGGGGGGGCACAGGCAGAGAGAGCAGCAGCAGTCTCTCACTCTCAGACAGAGACACAGACACAGCTGGGGAGGCACAGGCAGAGCACAGCAGCAGTCTCTCACTGTCAGACAGAGAGACACAGACACAGCTGGGGAGGCACAGGCAGAGAGCAGCAGCAGTCTCTCACTGTCAGACAGAGAGACATAGACGGGGGGACGGAGATATAGGGGAGGAGCAGCGTTGTGTACCCTGGGGCTGGCATTAAATACAGAGTACAGAGGTGGCTTCCTGGGGGCAGGGGGGGGCTATAGCAACCTCCCTCACTTCCCTCCCTCGCAGAGCAGACACGGGCTGCAGCTGGCTCTGTCCATCACTTGTCTCCCCGTCCCACAGAGACCCACACAACCCTCTGCCCCCGCAGAAAGACCCCCACCGGCCCCTATGCCCCATCACCCCCTTCAGAGATCCCCCCTCTTTTGCTTCCAGAGACAGCTCCCCTCCCCCCTGCCTCCTTGGTCACTACAATCTCCCCCTTTGCCTCTCCTTCCCTTCATCCCAAGCACATTGGCTGGGAGGTTCCCAACCTGTTGGCCACAATGGTCAATGGGAGCTGCACCTGAGGCAGGGTGTCTGCTTGCAGATGTAGACCTGCCTGGCCATGCCTCTATAGCATGGGAAGGGGGAGCCACCAGTGAGCAAGCCCTGGTCATCATCATCACAGGCACAGCAATTCTCTGGGTATTTAATTTCACGGAGGCAAGTAATTCAATCTATTCTTCCTTTCCAGGCAGTTTGTGGCTTCTCCTGTAAGAAAACTTACAATTTCTTTGCAAAGAAGTCCATTTATAGATTTTTCACTTGAGAAGTATATTTTCTGGTTGTTCATAAGCTCATTAATTTTGTTAACTCAGTTTCATAGGCAATTTTAAAAGTTATTTGAATTGTACCTTGTTTTTCCATTGGCCAAAAAACACATGGAAGATGTGCAGATTTTTATTTCTGTGGACCAAACCACTAGGGTGATCAAATAGCAAGTGTGAAAAAGCAGGATGGGAGTGGCGGGTAATAGGAGCCCATATAATAAAATGCCCCAAATATCGGGACTGTCCCTATAAAATTGGGACATCTGGTCACCCTACAAACCACGCCATGTAGAAATGTAAATGTCAGAGCTAGAAAAGCTCTGGAAGGGTAAGAGTCCCTTCAGGATATTGTCCTCAAGGATATTGTCCTTCATTCTTCTGGGCATTCTATTCTATTGTTCTCTCCTGTAGTGATAGTGATCAGTGTTTCCACCCACAGAGGAGTTGCACAAGACTGGGTCAGTCCTGCAACGACTCTGCCTTTACCCTTGTTGCCTGTCCACTCCCTCTACCAGCCCCTTTGGCCTCCCTAGGATTCCCCCTACATTACTCCCTCTGGGTCTTCTTTCTCTGGAGCGTCTCATGAAGTAAAGTCTATCATTACAGGTTCTTATCTCTGTAATGTAGTTAATTTTGATGTATTTATTAAGTGTTAATTAATGCACTATGGGAATCCCCCTTCAGCCCTCTGTATAAATTGATCCCCTTCTTTCCATATGTTTTGCCCATAGGGTTTTCTGTAGCCCTAGGGCAGCCAGCAATAACCCTTGTGCCTTTGCAATGGGGTGAGAGAAGGGAGTCATGGATTCCTATTTATGTGATTTGCAAGAAGTGTTATCATTACTCAGGGTACCAAATGTGTTTAAAATCCCAAAGCAAGCTCATTTTCATTTCTTAGGTAATAATCTCATATTCAGTATATACACATTTTTCATTAATTATATGAGTTTAATTTATTATTATTATTTATTACTAGCTAGGTTATGAGTTTTTTTCAGTATGGAAAATTCTGTGCTATTTTACAGGTTGAATGACTGAATGACATAATTACACACACGCACCCACATCCATCACTAAGTCTGGTAATTTTGTCAAGTATCCATTGTGCAGCACGGTAGTGCTTATCCCTGCCCCATGCTTCAGGGGGACACGGGGTCCAGGGCGGCCTGGGAGGCTAGCGGGGGGCCTGGTGTCCCTCTGAAGCACAGGGCCCACCAAAGCAAGAGGCCCGGGGCAATTGCCCCAGTCCATCCTATGGACTGGATGGCTCTCCTTGGGCACCACCAAAAATTATACAAACCTGGTACCCCTGGTGCGCTGCCTGATAAGGTGAGCCTTGCTCCTGCCACTTTGGTATTAACGTTGGCTTTTCTTTTTTTTTAAAGCTTTCTCTCTCTGATAAGAGAGACACTGTTTCGAGTAGGATGGATTTTCTCCATCTCTTTCCTCTCAGTCTCTATCAAGTACTTGACACCCTTCCAAACTGTCTCCTGCTTGACTGTTGGCCAGGTACACTGACATGGTATGGGTGGTTTCAGTCACTATCACAGTAGAGAGGTAGTTCTATATCTTTATTCATTCATTGCAGAACTTCTCATCTCTTACAGGAGACACTGACTACATTGTTCCAGCTCAGCATACTGTCTTGGGAGCAGTACTAGTTTAGAGCCTGGGGATATCTCATTTGTGTTGATGGCATTGGGAGGACATTACCCCCTCCATTTTTTAGATATTGCTCAATTTCTTGGTTAAAAAACAAAAAAAACTGTTTTACACTGAATATGGTTAAATTTGCTTATTAATACAGGAAAGACACTGCAAATGTCATCAATGTGCATGATTTCCAGACTTATGCTCAGACTGACTTTACAAGATATATCTGATTTGAAGTTTCACAGCACATGAACAGAATGCATCATTTAGTTACATGAGAACGAACAATCAGAGTTTTTGAAATAAACTGTTAGTGCCAGAAACGGAATCTGCGTGGGAGAGAAGTGGTTTTCCTAATGGTAAATTCTTGTTTCTGAGACATAAAAAGTGATTTTTTGCATAAGCAGGTGAAAAATACCAGCAGAATTGACAGAGTGATTGATAGATATGGAATGTGTTTAAATACTAGGTAGCTGCTCTACTTTTAACACGTCTACTCATTTTTGCAAGGTCCTGCTCATGAGTTGAGAAAGTGGCACAGTCTAACACCGGCAGATCTTCATAATCTCAGTGCCCAGTTAATTGAAACAGAAGTGGATACACACTTCAGGTCGTATCTTATAAATATCAGCTGGAGCCTCAGCATGGATGGTAGGTGTGACATCAAGTACATAAGACTATACAATATAAAATTTCCTTTTGAATGTAGTTCTTGTGCAGCATGTTGCGTTAACAGCCCTGAACACTGATGTCCTCCAAGCACACAACAACAATGGCAGTGAAAGCTGCTTTATGCTGCCCTGCCATCTTGCCTCAGTCTTGAACTGGAGGAAGCACTTTTAAGAGCAAGTGTATCTGCATGACCCATTTGATACTTGGCTTCTCCATAGAAACTACCAACCATGGTGTCAGTTATTGAGGACTGTGCTGGTGAGTTTTCTCATGTGGGAAGTAGATTGGGACCATCAACTCATGGTAATTACAGTTAATCTCTTACAGGCATGCTTTCTAACCGACAAACCACAACCTTAAAAGTCATTGTTTGTTCTTTTTTCAATTCCTTTCTACCTTCCATTCTCCCCATCCCCCACATATGATTTTTTTCTTTGTTAACAGTAGTAACTGAATCATGTGGTCAGGGGGTCTAGAGGGTTGTGCAGTTTGCTCTAACAGAGCGGTTCTCAAACTGAGCCCGTGTTAGACTTGCTGGGGCCCCAGGGCTGAAGCCAAAGCACAAGGGCTTCAGCCAGGGGTTGCAGGGCTCATGCTCCACCCCCACTCTCTTCTTTCCCCCCCATCTTCCCCGCCAGGGGTTATGTAGTAATTTTTGTTGTCAGAAGAGGGCCGTGGTGCAATGAAGTTTGAAAACCACTGCTCTTACATTTAATCATGGTTGCTGTGATCTTTGTCATGGCAATTCTTAGCACATACATGTGCATGCAAAATCAAAGGATAGTCATGATATTACAAATGTAATGGAAATACAGTTTTAGAAATCAGACATTGCTTTGTACTCAAAAAATCTCAGTATTTTAAGCATTTTTCATTTTTAGTACAAACCACTAAAACGCTACATATGCTGTGATAAGTGTCAATGTAGGAGTTGATGTGCCACTATCAAAGATTGTTTTTTTATACTCAGCTGGCTCCAGACTTCTTTTTTGTAACCTTGTAGAGGGAAAATCTCTTGAACGATCTTCGGGGCGGGGGGTGAAGTATGCATCACTGGAATGAATGCAGCTGGTATATTCCAGCAGCAAACTTTGAACTGAGTTTGTAACTTGGTAGTGACATAGTTGGCTCTAATCATATACACACAACATAGTTAATAAACACTTAGTAAGCACAGCAATTAATCGTATGCCATCCTAGCCATAATGGCTTATGCTGATTTATTGTTGTTTTCCTTTAACCAGTTCATAACATTGTTTCTTTGCTGTATATGGAGAACCCACCTAATAATACATGTGTATGGCTGCTTTTCCTTTCTCACATATTTTTGGTAGAAGGACATCCCAGAGCATATTATCTCACATATTGCTACTGATGCTCTAACCTTGCTACGGCACTCTGGGATAACTGCCTAGATTTTCCCAGAGTGCACTGCTACACATAAAGTTAGTGTTGTACTGTATACATATGACTGAGTGTGAAAAGAGATGTGCTATGGACCATGGTTTATACTGTAAATAGAGCCAAAGGGTTAAGAGTATCACGACAACCTGAAAAATATCATTGCTCTCATTAGTTTATGCCAGAATCTATTGTATCACTATAGTTTTTTCTGTTTAATACTGTGCTAGGTTTATTTTATTTCTTTATGTATGAGCAGCAGAGATCTATGCAGATATTTATATCTATGAATACCAATTTTTCTTCTTTACTTCCAGCCAGCATCAAAGAACTGACAGCCACAAAGATCTGTGTGATGAGTAAAGGAATCAGAGAACATTTTGAGTGTATTCGGTGCAATTACACAGAGAAGTTTCAAAGTCAAACCATGTTTGGGAATAGAAGAGTAAGAACGTTTTTTAAAAAGTGATGATCTTGTCATTTGTTGTATTAGGGAGGAGAGTGTAGGGAGGTATCATTTGAAAATCAAGGCCAGATCATTCCTCTGTGTCACAGTTAATGAATAGAGGGCTGGGAAAAAATGAGCTGTAAATGGGACTTCTTCAGAAATTTTAGTAAAATGGGTTTAGCTGTACAAACCTGCATTTTTTCAGACACTGGCAGAGGGTAAAGCTGTGTAGAGAACCTAGCTGCACCTTTTCCCTTGGCAGCATGTCTCCCCAATAAGTTCTGCTCCCATGCGGTCTCTATGTGTTGGAGCTCACAGTACAGAGGGGGGCAGCCAATGTGACATAATACAGACAGGTTCATTTCACGATCAGGAGGCAGGGGATGGTATCCTGGATGGCAGCCCTCCTCTCACACTGCCCTTTCCAATCTTGTGGAACCCCAACCCCATGATACACCCGTGGTGAATTTCTAAAGATTGAGGAACTGGGACAGCTTGATGTGGAGCTATTGCTCCTTCTTTCTGCACTTGTACCTCCCCAATTATGCCTGATCTAGCTCCCGTGGATTCATGAAAGTGATGGGGATGATTAGCCTTGTGGTATCTTTCAAATGTTGTTGTTGTTTTTTAATTATTAATAAGATGAGGAGAAAACTTGGGTTTTCAGAGCTGGATTTGAATGTGGTGTTCTGAATTCTTCTACTGGGCATAAACTGATATTGGAAAAGTTACTGAATGATTTTTGGTATCAGGATCTTAAGAACCAAACAAGTTTCACAGCAGTGTGTATCTCAGACATTCTATTACCTTAACATTCTATTGTTCACTGTTTCAATGTATCTCTCTCAGTATTTAATGTTTTGAGAGGAAAACTCTCTTCTCGGTTATATCAGCGCAGCTCACAGAGTTCACTGAAGTTGCCAAGCATAACTGAAAGAAGAATTTGGCTCTCAAAACTGCGGTTTTAATTGTTTTGTTTTAGTGGCAGTTCCATTACATTGGATTCCCTGTAGAACCAGAAATGTTTTATTCTATCAGTGCTTACAACCTTCCCCCAGCAAATATATATGAGGATTCTCCATCAAAATCCATCATGTTAACTTCACCAGGTAATTTGCTAGTTTCTATTTAACCTGGTTCATATGAAAATCTCATTTATGATACTGAATTCTTTCTAGACTTTGTTGTATAGGATGTTTTGCAAAGCTAGGAATCAACAAAAACAAATGTATTTTTATGTTTAAACAGACTGCATAATAAACGTAGATGCAGAGATAATTATTTCAGCTTTGATAACACATCCTTAGTTCCTTTTTCCTTCCGAGCTCTCCTTTCTCTTCTCTACTTTCTTTCTCTCTAACTTCTAGTAACAGGTAAAGTCAAATTTTTAAAGCAGAAAACTGTTGGCTTTTTAGATTTTTTGTTTTTGTTTTTTATGATGTCACACACCTGTGGCTACCTTTATTCGCACTTTTAGTTCTTAATAAACTAATTGCTGAAACTATAAGGCAGCTTGGTAATAGGCTAATTGTTGCAAAAAGGGTGGGCAGATGACTCAGGTGATTCTGAGTGACCAATCCTTGTTTGGTGACTCTGTGAAATGAGTATTTGAGGTCTGTCCAGTTCCTAGTGAACAAGGTTTCCATACTACAACAAGCACCATCACAAGAGATACTACAATAACTGGGATCCATCTTGGCACTCAGAAGGAGGCTATATGGGTATCCACACTACTTTTATATCTAGATTTGGACCTCCCCCCACCAAGGTTAAGGTGCTTCTGCCTGTGCTGTACTTGTTCTGTAGACAGATAGAAGATAGTCCCCTCCCAAGAATGTCATTTTGGCATCTTTAAAAAGCACTATATTCACTTTATTTTTAAATCACTGTAAACAGGCATGGCCTTGTCTTGTCTTTTCTTGTTTAGATTTTGACAGCTGGGAAGTAGACAATTAAAAAGCAGAGGAAGTAGTTAAGGGACTTGTTTTTTAATTTGTAGTAAGATCATAGAATTATAGAGTATTAGGGTTGGAAGAGATCTCAGGAGGTCATCTAGTCTAATCCCCTGCTCAAAGCGAAACCAACACAAACTAAATCATCCCAGCCAGGGCTTTGTCGAGCTGGGCCTTAAAAACCTCTAAAGATGGAGATTCCACCACCTACCTAGGTAACCCATTCCAATGCTTCACCAGCCTCCTAGTAAAATAGTGTTTCCCAATATCCAATCTAGATCTCCCTCACTGCAACTTGAGACCACTGTTTCTTGTTCTGTCATCTGCCATCACTGAGAACAGCATCGCTCCATCCTCTTTGGAACCCCTCTTCAGGTAGCTGAAGGCCGCTATCAAGTCCCCCCTCACTCTTCTGTTCTTCAGACTAAACAAGACCAGTTCCCTCAGCCTTTCCTCATAAGTCATGTGCCCTAGCCCACTAATAATTTTCATTGCCCTCCGCTGGACTATCTCAAATTTGTCCACATCCCATATCTGTAGTGGGGGGACCAACCTTCTGTAGTGAAGGTAGATGCATGTATCACGTGTGAAGAGGCTTCTAATGCTATCAGAAAGACCTCAAGTTGGTTTTTTTTGTTTGGGTTCATAAATTGTCGCCAGAACCTTTTATCTGAAAAGAATCATGTGTCTGCAGTGTTGTTAGCTGCCTACATGAGGAGAGCTGCCAACATTTTTGTGCTGGAGACAGGAGAGGAGGATGGTGACACTTCCAAAATGGGAGAACTAAATGAGGAGACAAGAATGCTGTTCATGGAGCTCATTTCATAGGAGCTGCCTAGGAAAGCAAATAAATCGAATTGTGATATCTACAGTTTGTTGGTGAGAAATAACTTTGTATGTGCACATGATAGGCTCCAATGAAAATATGTAGCTGCAAAGAGATAATATATTTGCTAAAGTATATAAAATGCATTTAAATCCACAGGTTGTAAAGATAATGTAATGAAATACAGCAAAAGTTGCATAGAAGTGGGTAAGTACAATAGATGTATCCTTGGATTTATTTTCACAAATGTAGCAATATGCACAACCTTGGTATTTATTTTCTACCTTATAAAGTCTTTAAAATACTGAAAAGGGGGGATGGACACCTTGGGGCCAATTTCAGTGCCAGGATATATATGCAGCCAATGAGAAGAAAGAAAACTCTTCACAAGATTATATTTATCCACAAGGGACCATCTGCCCCTTGAGACTAATTAAATACAAAAATCCCATGAAAATGTGCAAATATTGAAATCAAACTATCTTGTCCCCTGTAGTTTTGGCAAATAGCCCTCCTTGTATCCTTTCTAACATTCTTTGTAATAAAGAATGTGATAGCATTATGCTGATATCTGGTGTCTTGTGTGTGATATCAGATCTGACCATGTCCCAACCCCAATCCCAGTTATGGAGTGAAGGCTGCAGCTGTTAAATAGGAAGCAGAGACCTAAATCTAAATCTTGCTTCTGGTACCAAATTTGAATTCGCTTGAAATCAGAAGTTTGAGAATCCTGCACATTCCTAAAGTAGCACTAGGCACAGTCTAAAATAGAGAATATTTCCATACTTCCTAATCTAATATATTGTGGGATTGAGAGATTAATTTAGCATGTGTTTATGAGCTGGTAGAGTTAGTACAGTTACCATTGGACAGGTGCTCAGATTGCAAAAGGCACCTGTGATGAGGCAAAGGAATTCCATGCAGGATCTGGCAGAGAGGAGGCTAAAAAAGTTTTTCTGAATTTGTTTTGAGTCTTAAATATGCAGGACATGCTTGCCACGTTCATTTTAAAATATAAATGCCTGAACTCAGCAGCAACATAGCTACTTTGACCAACCACTCTTCTAACTAGCCACTCTGAGACACACTCCCTCTCCCCCCAATAGGCCACTTCAGCAGAGAGACCAACAAGTGAAAGGGTATGAAATTTAGCCTGTTTTCTCACTTCTGGGGGTTGTCTCTGCTGATCAGAATTAGGGCACTGTGGGGCAATTGTTTTGCCACTGCCCATGCTGTCCAAACAGGCAGCCAGTCTCGTGGGCTGTCAGTCTGGCACCTTTTACATTCACAATGGAACTTCTTCCAGCACGTAGGCAGTTATTAAGAATTTTAAGCTGCATTCTTTACAACCCACAGGAAGTCTGTGGAATCCAAATATAACTGCATGTAAAATAGAGGCAGAAGTGGAAGTGAATTTTACCACAAGTAGCCTTGGGACCAAATATACCATACTTCTCTATGAGTGTGAGAAATGTGATGTACCTATTGAATGGGATTTGACGACAAAGGTATTTTTCTTGTACATTTAACAGCTAACGTTAAAACATACACATGCTCTTTTAGATACCCAAAAATGGTAAATCCAATTTTTTTATTTTTCCTCTCCTTTATGACAATCTACATTACAACCCATTTTACCAAGTTAGCAGAGGACATGCTTTTTTCAGACGAATTAGAGGAACTGGCCAGCAGACCATGAGAAGTCTGTGTGCTAGGTTCTAGAATGACAGCCTACTTTAGGAAGAGCTGTGCTCCAATAGTTATGGTCCTTTCCCCCAAGAAGGCAGCAAGTTTTTCTTTGTGCTTCAGGTGGTAAGAGAATTGGATAAAATCCTACAGCCTATTTGAGTTCTGCTAATTTGGAAGGTCTAGTCAATAATCTGCAGCACACACTGTCCACTGGCTCTGTGGATATGGGGAAAGCAGTGGATGTGATAAATCTTGGCTTTAGCAAAGCTTTTCATATGGTCTCCCAGCGTTTTCTTGCCAGCAAGTTAAAAAAGTATGGACTGGATGAATGGACTATATGGTGGATAGATTGTCGTGCACAACGGGTATTGATCAACGGATCGATGTCCAGTTGGCAGCCAGTATCAAGCAGAGTGCCCCAGAGGCCGGTTTTGATCAACATCTTTATTAATGATCTGGATGATGGGATGGATTGCACCCTCAGAAGGTTCGCAGATGACACTAAGCTGGGGAGGAGAGGTAGATAGGGTAGGGATAGGGTCCAGAGTAACCTAGACAAATTGGAGGATTGGGCCAAAAGAAATCTGATGAGGTTCAACAGGGACAAGTGCAGAGTCCTGCACTTAGAACGGAAGAATCCCATGCACTGCTGCAGGCTGGGGACCGACTGGCTTAGCAGTAGTTCTGCAGAAAAGGACCTGGGGATTACATCTGGAGTATTGCATCCAGTTTTAGGCTCCCCACTACAGAAAGGATGTGAGCAAATTGGAGAGAGTCCAGCGGAAGGCAACGAAAATGATTAGGGGGCTGGGGCACATGACTTATGAGGAGAGGTTGAGGGAACTGGGCTTATTTAGTCTTGATAGCAGCCTTCAATACCTGAAAGGAGATTCCACAGAGGATGATGAGCTGTTCTAGATGGCAGTGACGTATCAAATATGCATGTCTAATTGCAGTGGGAAGTTAGTTGGCTATAGGAAAACTATTTCACTACATCCTTAGAGGTTTTTAAGGCCCAGCTTGGCAAAGCCCTGGCTGGGATGATTTAGTTGGTGTTGGTCCTGCTTTGAGCAGGGGGTTGGACTAGATGACCTCCTGAGGTCTCTTCCAACCCTAATCTTCTATGATTCAAACATTTTGCTCCCCATGGTGCTACTTTGTGGTTTTCCCATTTATCATTAAGATTTTAAAAATGCTTCTGTTTGTAACATTTTCAAATTGGGAGTGTTCTACAGGGAAGGTGGAATAATAGACTGTAAAATGGTAATACAGTACTAGTTTAGATAAGCGTTACCAAAACTCAAACTTATTCTTAATGAAGGTTACATACTGAGCTATTCTGAATTTTTTCTTACCTAGCCAAGAGGTCAGATTAAAAAATGATATAATCATTACTTAAAATAACAGATGTATATTATATTTAATAGTGTCAATAAATCTGATCAATACTTTAAATAGATTTTCACTATGTATTATTTTTAAATTATTTCTTTGTGTATCATGTTTGCTTCAACTTTTTTTCCTGGGGGTTTCTATCTGCATTAGATCAATGAAACTAGAACTTCTGTTAGAATACCAGTGAGTGATCAAAGCAACAATATTTCTGTACAGGTAAAGTTCAATTTTGATTGAATTTGCAATGGAAAAAGTAGCTTCTTTAAAATGAATGAATTGTATGCAAATACTACATTGTTTCTGACTAATGTCCAGTAAACCTGTGTGCAATACTGTGTAGCTCTTGATTTCAAGTTCACCTTTGTACTGTATTAAATGAACATCATGGACATGGATTACTGGACATAAGTTTTGTTTCTACTAATTGTGATTAAATAAACAGCACAGTATAATTCTCCTGTGCTACAACGCTTAAGACAAATGTGTTTCATATATTTACACTGAGGTCTTGGTATTACTGGGGGGGTTTTCAGATCCTTCATTCTTGTCTTTTGGGGACAAAATTTATTATCCAGAGTCTATATTTATTCTTAAAAACATCTACAAATGACTGGATTCTAAATTGGTCCATTTAAGGTTGGGATTGTGTATTCTTGTTCTGTATACACAATGGTGAGGTTCATAATAAGCTGAGCCACAGAAATCAATAGGAGTTTTCCCATTAATTTCAGTGTGGGCCCAAAATTGTGGTTGCACATAAACTATTGGTACCCAAACTGAGGTTTATATGATGGGATAGCAGCCAATTTTCAATTATATACCTTACTCTGAGCTCAACTCCAATAAGTCTCAGGTGCATTTCTCAGTTATAGAACCACCAAGAGAATATAGAAACGCCTTGACTCTTACTAAGTACAGCTTCATAAAGAGCATATGTTAATACTGTATTTTGCCTTTCAGCCTGAGAAGAGAATGTACTGGGCTCTTTATTCCTGTTATCGATGTGCATCATTTAAATGGACACAGACAGTTTAAGCCCCAAATCTAGGATTTATTGAAATTACTAAAATGAAAAAGAAGTGGTTCAATGAAATTCATTTGAAAACTATTTAATTTTAACAAATTTGTTTAAATATTCCCAATTAGTGTTTGCAACCCAGGCATTGCAGTAACATGGTCATGCACAAGATAAACCAGCAGAATAAACAGTGAAAAGGAAATTACTCTTTCATTTTAGTCATATAAGTTATTAGTAAGGAAAGTACTTTTAAAGTTTATGTATTGTCATGTGATAAAGTCCTTTAAGAAACTCAGTAGTCAGAATAGGACACCAAAGGGCCAAGCAGGATAAAAGGAACAGGAAGGAATAAAGCTGTTGCTAAGTATTTATTTGTCTGCATATTAGAATTTTTCTTCTACTTTTTTCTTCAGATCATTCCGTATTTTACCAAATGCAAATATGATTGTCGAAGGCATAAAGGAACCCTAACATGTGTTCAAAACCACAGTAATGGTTAGTTGAGCATTTATCATCAGAATTGTGTTCAAAATAGATGAAGTCAGGATTATGGCTTGTTCTGTCTCTTACTATTTCCACTGACCTACCATTGTGTGTCTCTTACGCTTTCAAGTCTAGAGCAGTTACTCTTTGATAAAGAAAAATTTGAATTTCAGAGACTTCTTTAACGATCCTTCCCTAGGGACTGCAGCTTGATATGGTAGAAAGGCTTCTGTGTTCCAATGCCCCTCAGAGCTGTGGTGGCAGCAGTTAACTCCTGGTAGGGCCACCTAAATTGGACAGGTCAAAGGCAGACCAGATGGACAGCACTCCACTGGTCTGTCAGGCTGGGGGGTGGAGCAATAGGCCAACAACCTATCTTTGTTTAAAAAAAAATAAAAAAGTTATTGAAACGCAAGTTCGCCATTCTGCCAAACAGCATGACAGACCAGGATGGGACAGTCTTGTTAGTACCGTAAGCAACAACTGGCAGCACGAGAAGGATTAACGTTACGGCTAAGTACATAATGAGCACTCTAGGATCATATACTGTACCTCTGGCAGTCCCTTTAAAGTCCTTGATCTACTTTGTCTTTCATTATCCTTCCTCTTCGAGCACTCCTTCCAAAATGTTTGTTTTCATGCTAAATACATTGCATATTTAAACTACATAAATTAAAGCCAGTTAACAACTATCAGTTTTGACAAAACGGCAGAGACAGGTCGGAATGGCCCATGGGATGTCAATCTGCTGGGAGGAGGAAGTATTTGCTAGTGTCTCGCAAGGACACGGAAGGAAACTTAAGGGAGTAGGATGGGAAGAAGACAGCACCTGCTGCAGTGTAGAGAACAGGGTTTCTCAAGTTCTTCAGCAAGTGTTAACATTTCTGCATAACCTTTTTGGGAAGTCGTATTTTAGTGCAATTTCTCTTTCATGTATACACGCTGGAAATGCTCAGTACGATTGTTAAGTAACCAGAAGCCTTTTTTTTTTCTTTAAAGTCAGTTATTCAAAAGGTTCCTCATTGAAGACTTACGGTTCTTTCTTTTAGGGAGCATCACAATTCATTCAACTGGAAGATATGTGTGTTTCATGCTTGTTGCTTTATTTGTAACTCTGTGTGTGATTGCTGCTGTAGTATTTTTCAGGAACCATGGTAAGACCTTTACACTCTTTTGAAAAAGCCTGACTTTAAGGTTCTTTGATCTTTACCTCAGCTTCCTTTTAGTGAGGCACTTCATATTAAAGGTATTGCAGTGCATTTATATAGCATATATTTTAAATATCACAACAAGCAAGCATTACTATACCCTTATTAGGAAACTCTTAGCCCGGTCTTCATTTATGTCCATTTCAGGGTAAATGTTCGATCCTATAACTGTTTATAGTTAAAAAAACAAAACAGTAGTTAATTACCTAAAACACAAATTGTGCCCAATTCTAGGGATCAGTAGATTCATTACTTGTTTTGTATGCATGTCTCTAAAGGAGACAGAAGAATGACAAGGTGGGAAGAGAAGACTTATGTTTTAGGTGCAAACCAGAAGTAGAAAAGTCTCAGATGGCATCATTTATAAGAAGCACTGCCCATGTAGAACTAAGATAGATGTAGAGGAGTCACCATATTGGATCACACCAGTGATTTCTCTAGTTCAGTATCTCATCTATGATAATGCCTAGTACCAGATGCTTGACAGGAAAGTGCAAGAGACTTTACTTAAGGAATAGACTACACATAAGGGAAGTTTCTTCCTAAACACGCAAGCTTAGTGTCTGGCTTGGTTTATGCCTTGAAACACAAGGATTTATACCTCTGATTTTCTGTAGATGTTCTCATCATCAATATAAAAGTATCATCTTTTTTTTAATCCTAGTAGGCTCTCTCTTGCCTCAGTGGTTGTGTGTGTCAATGAATTGAACAGGTTAATAATTCAGTGGGTTAAAAAAATATTTCCTTTGGCCAGTTTTACATGTCATCTTTCAGTTTCATTGAACAGAAGCCTGAGGTTTTTGTGGAGCTGTCCCAAAGATGCTCAAATCTTTTTCCTTCCATTTTTTGGTGGTAGTTAATCCAGTACCCCACAATGCCTATTAACTTTTTTTCATTTCAATGGGCATGACCTTGTAATTATCAGCATGGTCTTTTTGCAGCTTTTGTGCTGCCCCTTTTCCTAGCTTTTTTTAGATCACTTTGATACTCATGACAGCTTCTGCCAGTCTTGACTAACCTAAATAAATGTCATCTGCAAGTTTTGCCCCCTCCCCCACTGATCATTTTCCACTTGAATAATAAATATAGTAAACACCAGTCCTAGTAGGGAACATTGATATTCCCCAACTTTTTGCCATGTTTAAAACTGATTTATTCCTGCTCTCTTTGGTTTTTAACCAGTTTCTTTACTTATCTACATCCACCGACTTTCCTTAATTGCCTCTGGTGAGGGACTTTATTAGAGGCTCTTAGGAAGTCCAAATAAATTATATCTACTGGCTGCTTTTCTTAATCTACTGTTTTGTTGACATGAAGAATTCTACTAATGGGCCATGATTTTTCTGTACAGAAGCCAGGCTGTCTTATCCCTAAACTATCACATTAAACCCTAAATGTTTCAACCAGTTTACCTCACATTTAAGTAAAGGTCACTAGTCTGTAATTCCAAGGATAAGCCTTGAAGCTTTTTTTTTTTTTTTTTTT